>NC_079164.1:94595853-94628353 GCF_947568905.1 Ostrea edulis | reverse complement strand
CAAGATATTGAGCAGACAGTATATTCCTATGTACAGTTTAACCCTTGACCTTTGACCACGCGACCTCAAAATCAATAGGTGTCATCTTCTCCTGAAGATGTACCAGTGTACCAAGTTTAATGTCTGTCAAGCAAAGGGCTCTCAAGATATGGAGCAGACATATATTCCAATGTCCAGTTTGACCCTTGACATTTGACCATGTGATCTGAAAATCAATAGGGGTCGTCTTCTCCTGAAGACGTACCAGTGTACCACGTTTGATGTCTGTCAAGCAAAGGGTTCTCAAGATATGGAGCAGACAATATATTCCTATGTCCAGTTTCACCCTTGACCTTTAAACATGTGACCTCAAAATAAATAGGGGTAATTTTCTCCTGAAGATGTACCAGTGTACCAAGTGTGATGTCTGTCAAGCGAAGGGTTCTCAAAATATTGAACGGACAGTATATTCCTGTCTAGTGTGACCCTTGACCTTTGATCATGTGACCTCAAAATCAATAGTGGTCGTCTTCTCCTGAAGTCGTATCAGTGTACCAAGTTTGATGTCTGTCAAGAAAAGGGTTCTCAAGATACTGAGCAGACAGTATATTCCCATGTCAAGTTTGACCCTTGATCATGTGACCTCAAAATCAATAGGGGTCATCTTCTCTTTAAGATGTACCAGTGTATCAAGTTTGATGTCGGTCAAGCAAAGGGTTTTCGGGATATTTAACGGACAGTATATTCCTATGTCCAGTTTGACCCTTGACCATGTGACCTCAAAATCAATGGGGGTCATCTTCTTCTGAAGATGTACTGGCATACCAAGTTTGATGTCTGTCAAGCAAAGGGTTCTCTAGACATTGAATGGTCAGTATATTCCTATGCCCAGTTTGAACCCTTGACCTTTGACCAAATGACCTCAAAATCCATAGGGGTCATCTACTCCTTAGGATGTACCAGTGTGCCAAGTTTTATGTCTTTCAAGCAAAGGGTTCTCAAAATATTGAGCGGACATTATATTCCTATGTCCAGAGTAGATTGACCCTTGACCTTTTGACCTGAAAAACAATAGGGATCCTCTTCTACTCATAACTAACCCACATATGAAATATCATTATCAGCAAGTGAATGGTTCTCAAGATATTGAGCGGACACACATGGTCTACAGACCGACCAACCGACAGGTGCAAAACAATATGCCCCCTCTTTTTCAAAGGGGGCATAAAAAGGGAAACATTGAAGGTAGATTACGACACTACGTCACAAGATGGCGATTCAAATGTTTTGTGAATTATTTAGTTTGTATATCTGTCTAGCTCAGTGGATAAGGTATCGGGCTACTGACCTGCTGACCCAGAGTTCAAATCCACCTGTGTCTTGTTCATATCTTTTGAAATAAATTGAAAATCAAGTCTTTTTCTCCCAAATTGCATATTTTCTGCCTTTTTGACATTTGTACTCCTTATATCTCATTATATTTTTCATAATTAAATCATTTTATGCTGATCTGAGCAACTCTTTCAAGGTGTTGTGAGCCACCTTAAGGCCCAAAAACCTTATTTCTATGGACAGACAGAAAACCTTCTTTCTATGGACAGACAGACAGATAGAAAACCTTTCTATGGACAGACAGACAGATAGAAAACCTTATTTCTATGGACAGACAGATAGATAGAAAACCTTTCTATGGACAGACAGACAGATAGAAAACCTTATTTCTATGGACAGACAGACAGATAGAAAACCTTATTTCTATGGACAGACAGACAGATAGAAAACCTTATTTCTATGGACAGACAGACAGACAGACAGAAAACCTTATTTCTATGGACAGACAGACAGATAGAAAACCTTATTTCTATGGACAGACAGACAGATAGAAAACCTTCTTTCTATGGACAGACAGACAGATAGAAAACCTTATTTCTATGGACAGACAGACAGATAGAAAACCTTTCTATGGACAGACAGACAGATAGAAAACCTTATTTCTATGGACAGACAGACAGATAGAAAACCTTTCTATGGACAGACAGACAGACAGATAGAAAACCTTCTTTCTATGGACAGACAGACAGACAGATAGAAAACCTTATTTCTATGGACAGACAGACAGATAGAAAACCTTATTTCTATGGATAGACAGATAGAAAACCTTATTTCTATGGATAGACAGATAGAAAACCTTATTTCTATGGACAGACAGACAGATAGAAAACCTTATTTCTATGGATAGACAGATAGAAAACCTTATTTCTATGGACAGACAGATAGAAAACCTTATTTCTATGGACAGACAGACAGATAGAAAACCTTATTTCTATGGATAGACAGATAGAAAACCTTATTTCTATGGACAGACAGACAGATAGAAAACCTTATTTCTATGGATAGACAGATAGAAAACCTTATTTCTATGGACAGACAGATAGAAAACCTTATTTCTATGGACAGACAGACAGATAGAAAACCTTATTTCTATGGATAGACAGATAGAAAACCTTATTTCTATGGACAGACAGACAGATAGAAAACCTTATTTCTATGGATAGACAGTCAGACAGAAAACCTTATTTCTAAGGATGGATAGACAGATTGACATACAGAAAAACTTATCCAAGTATATCCCACTTCCCTACCAAACTCTGCAGTGGGGGTACATTTAACAATTCATATCACTAACAAGAGTCTCTCTATGGAATGTAACTATGATTTAGCAAGTCACCTCCGTTCTGTGGACAACCTGCCAGGACCCATCAGCTGCCTTCTTCAGGATTTCTAAGTAAGGATCTGACTTCCCCAAGAAATCCTGTCAAAATTTCAAAAGTTTATGATGAATGTCATTTTCACTTCTACTCAGTCTGGTGTGGAATATTTCCATTCAAAATTTTTATTTCATGCTACAATGATCTATGCAGTCAAGATAAGCATTAATCATGTGAAATTGAAAGCAGATACAATAACATGTCAAAGTTTTGATAATATATACTTTGAACATTAGATTGACTAGATGAAATTTTCAAAAAGTTTATAATCAGCAAGTGAATTTTGAGATTTTTTCAAATATAAGCATAACTCATGACTGAAAATTTGACATGTTGAAAAATATAACGATATTTTTAATGTTGAAGAAACATGCAAACCTTGTTGTCGAGTTTGGTGGCATTAAATTTCATGCTTGCCATCTCTCCCCCTGCCTTGATTTCTTCTGACCTGATCTACAAATACAATAAATCGTGTACTTTATTTGATGAAGTTACAAAGAAAAAAGAAGTTACAATTAAAATAACTCAGTAGTTTCATCCTGATTAACTGCATGTGGAAATATAAATGTAAAATAAATCCTCCAAGTTCATACAAAAATCGTGGATCCGCCCATGGGTTTTCCATCCTTCTTCAAAAGAGGCCCATTATAGGGATTCCTAGAAACTATCTGTAAAGGAGAACAGAGCTTGACATTAACAATGCATGACGACATACAGTACATAGGACATGATTGGATTTCTAGATGCACACTGACAAATAAGTTTATGTTACAGGGATTTCAACAGTCTTGCTTAAAGTTAGTACAGGTGACTCTCGATGGCTCGAACTTCGATCTCTCGAAGTTCTCGGTCTCTCAAAGTAAAATCATGGCCCCGATTTTTTTCTCTATATAACAAAGCAAATTTACTATCGATCTCTCGAACGTTCGATCTCTCGAAGTGAAGTTGGGTCCCGTAAAACACATTTCATTGTTTTTCACTCTCGATCTCTCAAAGTGGTGGTAGCGTATACCCACCGTTACCCAAGCGTGTAATAATTTGGACCTTACCTGGATTTTGTTGAATCCTTGCTGGAGGGGTAATTAGGTGTTTACATAGTTGAAACATCACAGGTGCTTCTTTGTGGAGGTGACACACTTGAGTATATAATTGGCTAATTGGTCAGTTTACACCTTGCACTGGGGTTTTGTGTTGTGATTATATATAATCAGACTGTGAATAAAATCTATAATTTGTTTTGACGTGACAACGAGAGAGTAAGTTTCATATGTAATTTAGAGATCTACAGACTGTTAAATTTCTCGAGTTTGTTCTTTGTGTAAAGTTACTCTAACATCGTTTTACTCATTCGTTTGAATTTTTGCATTGGGTAAAGCGACATGACATTGTGCTCTGTTTAGTTTGCGATAGTAAAGCTCCATCGGAACTTGGTTTTCTTTGCCTAAGCATAATTAAAGAACAAATAAATACATAAACTTTGAAATATTTTTATCAATGCAAAATAAGGTTCTTTATTTTGATATCAAATTAACTACCTGACGAATATGAAGGAAAACATGTCAAAACGATATCATATGATCATGTTTGTAAACATTTCCAGTTACTGTAAAATCATAACCATACCGGTGGACCTTCAATTTCCGAATTTCGATCTCTTGAACTCTCGATTTCTCGAAGTTTTATCAAGGTCCCTCGAACTTTGAGTTATCGAGAGTCACCTGTATTTCACAAATTTTATGGTCATTTATTAATACAACCTGTTATTGGGTAAAATGCTGTCTCACTCTGACATGTTTCATTCCAATTGAGACAGTTCTTTACACACCGATTTTGACTACGGATTACTCTGTTTATCCGATCAAGATATAGGGTTCATGGCAGGTGTGACAGAGCACCTGATCCCACCTCTGGTATATGAAGGGGTCTGTGTTTGCCCTACTCTTGATTTTGTATTCTTTATAGGAGTTATGAGATTGATCACTGTTTGTTATCTTCACCTTTATAGGAGTTATGAGATTGGTCACTGTTCGTTATCTTCACCTTTATAGGAGTTATGAGATTGATCACTGTTTGTTATCTTCACCTTTATAGGAGTTATGAGATTGGTCACTGTTCGTTATCTTCACCTTTATAGGAGTTATGAGATTGGTCACTGTTCGTTATCTTCACCTTTATAGGAGTTATGAGATTGGTCACTGTTCGTTATCTTCACCTTTATAGGAGTTATGAGATTGGTCACTGTTCGTTATCTTCACCTTTATAGGAGTTATGAGATTGGTCACTGTTCGTTATCTTCACCTTTATAGGAGTTATGAGATTGGTCACTGTTCGTTATCTTCACCTTTATAGGAGTTATGAGATTGGTCACTGTTCGTTATCTTCACCTTTATAGGAGTTATGAGATTGGTCACTGTTCGTTATCTTCACCTTTATAGGAGTTATGAGATTGATCACTGTTTGTTATCTTCACCTTTATAGGAGTTATGAGATTGATCACTGTTCATTATCTTCACCTTTATAGGAGTTATGAGATTGATCACTGTTCGTTATCTTCACCTTTATAGGAGTTATGAGATTGATTACTGTTCATTATCTTCACCTTTATAGGAGTTATGAGATTGATCACTGTTCGTTATCTTCACCTTTATAGGAGTTATGAGATTGATTACTGTTCGTTATCTTCACCTTTATAGGAGTTATGAGATTGATTACTGTTCGTTATCTTCACCTTTATAGGAGTTATGAGATTGATTACTGTTCGTTATCTTCACCTTTATAGGAGTTATGAGATTGATCACTGTTCGTTATCTTCACCTTTATAGGAGTTATGAGATTGATTACTGTTCGTTATCTTCACCTTTATAGGAGTTATGAGATTGATCACTGTTCGTTATCTTCACCTTTATAGGAGTTATGAGATTGATTACTGTTCGTTATCTTCACCTTTATAGGAATTATGAGATTGATCACTGTTCTATAGGAGTTATGAGATTGATCACTGTTTGTTATCTTCACCTTGATAGGGGTTGTGAGATTGATTACTGTACGTTATCTTCACCTTTATAGGAGTTATGAGATTGATCACTGTTCGTTATCTTCACCTTTATAGGAGTTATGAGATTGATCACTGTTCGTTATCTTCACCTTCATAGGAGTTATGAGATTGATCACTGTTCGTTATCTTCACCTTTACAGGAGTTATGAGATTGATCACTGTTTGTTATCTTCACCTTTATAGGAGTTATGAGATTGATCACTGTTCGTTATCTTCACCTTTATAGGAGTTATGAGATTGATCACTGTTTGTTATCTTCACCTTAATTGATAGGAGTTATGAGATTGATCACTGTTCGTTATCTTCACCTTTTATAGGAGTTATGAGATTGATCACTGTTCGTTATTTTCACCTTTATAGGAGTTATGAGATTGATCACTGTTCGTTATCTTCACCCTTTATAGGAGTTATGAGATTGATCACTGTTCGTTATCACTGAAGATTTCAGACCTATGAAACAGATTCAAACACAAATCTCATCCAAGTCTCACTGTTTACTGTTAATTTCTTATTTTACGCAAGTACTTAATATGGCGAAATGACTCATAAACATCAAATCACATTGACATGAATGCACGTGTGCTCTGTTTATTGAGAGTTCTTACAGAAAAATAAAAGCAAATAATTTTATTTTACACGTGGTGTCAATCGCAAAGTTCCGAGATACTAAATTCCTCACGTCTATTACGGCAGCTACAGAATACTGTAATAGACAGGTCTTTCTTAACAAATTTTCTTCTGTGTTTGGGAAGGGGGGTGGCCTTTAGATACATATTTTGTGCATTAGATCTATAGTTGCACAACAGAATGTGAAATTCCAATTTAAAGGGAAAACTGTACATTTACTGTATATAGTGGAAAGCTAATGCCATTGTTGAATTGTCATGGTTTATTATTGTTCTTTGACTGCGTTGGTTCAGAGATGGGTTTTTTTTTTATTGTTGTATATAAACATGAGGTCCAGCTGTATTTTATTTTCCACGTTTTCTATGAATGAAATGCATCCTACAGTTCACAATCAATGACTATTAATTAGTACACTTACCTGTGTGAAATATCCCATATATTGTTTGGTCTATATCCTATGTTTAATTCATATATCCTACACATGTTTATCTTAGGTGCACACAGAGTTTAAAAAGGACACATCGCATGTTTTTAAACTTTTTAATTTTTTCAGCAAAATTAATTCATTTCATGCCTAAAACTACTTTACATGTGTTTTAAATGAAACAGTTTGCGTAGTTTTCGAGTTTGAAAGCGATGAAATTCAAATCTTGCGATATGCATATTTTCTTCGATATTTTACGCGCCATTATCTGTGACGTCATATGCGACCTCGAGCGAGAAGATTTGAAAACAGTTGATAGTCATTTCATAAACAGATTAGATTTAATTGACAAACAAACAATTATCACATTAACAGTTTGTAAATAACACTGCATTAGGGTGTTTTGTGCCGTTTAAGGGTGTACTTGCTGTCAGTAGAGAAGATTTGGACTGTGTTTTTTTCAATTTTCGAAGGAAGGCATGAGGGACAAGACGTGAATATTTTTTGTCGGCACAACGACTTTGCCATAAAAACCCCCAGTAGAATTTGTCCCTGTACTTTTTCAAACAAGCACTTGGACAAATACGTAGATAAACTGCGAGAAAATGGTTCTATCGAAGCTACGCACTGTTACATATAGGCCTACGGCATATGCTTTCCGTTCTGCTCTCGAATTCAATACACACTCGCACCAACTGACCTTCACCTTGTAACAACATATAGGCAGAACTTTGCTAGCAGTGTCTACCAACTGGTAGTTTTAAAAAAGAAATTTAAAGATAAAAGATAATTGAACTTTCAATTATAAATAATAAAATATAATATTTCCCGACTTTGAATTGAATTATAATGCTTACATTTTTTTTAAGGAACGCTTATGTGTTTACAACAACAGCACGCCGCGCTCCCACTTCCTAAGTAACAACGTGTTGATAACAAAAAATAATGATTAGGCCTAATAAAATTGCTTTAATAAAATAATTTAAAAGTACTGTGATTTTCACAATAAGTTTGATCATTATTATTTTTTTTTCTTTTTCGAAATGCTCCCGTGACAGTAGGCCTAGTTGTCAATGATACATAATCGTATCATAATTTAGGCCTATCTAACTTCTCCAAAAATAAATTTAATAATAGTTGCAATGTTTATTTTAGAAAAGCAACACCGCTAATTACAGTTGTTTACAGACATGGCATTACCAAATTGTGTTTAGACAGTGATCCGATGTAAACATTATTTACTCGCAAATTTATGCAGATTTCATACTCGCTTTTCTCGCTACATTTGGGTCGTTATTTGTATGCACTGGTGGCTAAAAGATATAAGACTCGAGAAATTTGTCAACATCGAAATAAATGTTATCCATGGTAAATAAATTAGGCCCCTAAAACCCGAGTTTTTAGAAATATCTAACACTTCTTTTACAACAAGTTGATGGACGAAGGTCGCATATGACGTCACTGTACCACGTGACTACCTATCTAATTAACTAGGCTTTTTGAAATCGGGGCTTAGATTTAAGTCCGTATTGTGGCTAATTATCGCAATACTTCAGCGAACGAACTATTACAATTAATTTCTATAAGCACAAGGAAGACAAAATGCATATAATTCTGTATACTTTGAAAACACGAGATGTGTCCTTTAAGTACATAGAGGCTGCCATTGTATGACATCATCAACAGTGAAGTTGGCGCATTAATTCAAAGTGATACAAACTTACCTTATGGCTACTATGTGTTGTTGTTTCATTTAGAATTCACATAGATGATAAGATTTAGTCAATATGATTCAGTCTTTAATTGTTGTTATCATTACAGTCCCATTTTATTGTTACATAATTTGGAACTATTTTGTGCATGCCCAAGGATACATTTTCTTCCTTGTTAGTAGTGAAGTCACAAAATATAGTGCAGTGAATTCAGCATCTATTTGAATCAATTAACTAGGCAAGTTATTCAATTATTTTTATTGAATCAATTAATTTTACTTGCATATCATTTTTGTATAAAGAAGACAGTGTTTATTGCATGATTTAAGATAAGTTTTTCTGTCAGGAATTGTCAGGAAAATTGAGTAATTTGATTGGCTAATTCCTAGCTGCTGAAACTATATAAAGGAGGAAGAAGCTCATTTTAGTTAGATAGCTGTCTCAAGCACATCAGTGTCAGGACAAAATTTGAGAGAAACTTAGGTACAAAAATGAATTTGTTGACAAGAGATCATAATCATTATAAGAAACTTTTCAATACTTCTTTCCTATTTAATGTTTGGATAAATTATAATTACTTGACAATTGAAATCCTGACAAATAAATTCCTGACAAGTAAAATCCTGACAATTGAAATCCTGACAAATAAATTCCTGACAAGTAAAATCCTGACATCTTATTTTCTTACAATTTAATTCCTGATAATCCAAGTTATTGAACATTATTATTATACTAATAATTCCTGACAGCAAGTATCCTATATGTAGATTCTCTTTGCCAGAGTTATTCCCCTTATATTCCCCTCTACTGTACAATGCTATTCTCATTCTTCTGAAACCTTGAGCTATCTCCCACCACTCATAATTAAGACCCTGTGAAAGGTTATAATTATATACGGGTTGTGATTCCCAGGTGACATTGTTTAATGATGGACCAACGCAGTTTTGTGTATCTTTATGCATTGTTGATGTGAAGAAAATAAACATTTGATCTATAAAGAAGTTGTGATTGTACGTGATGACGATTACTAGAGGCCAGCCTGTTACAATACTGAACATGTTCTGTGAAATCTGAGACTTGGTTTATTATCCTGTATGGAGACCTCCACAAGATCTACAAGGTGTACAGACTTACCTCCCCTAAATTACATTCCACCTTGCCCAGAAAATCGTCATCTTCAAGAGTTGCTGTTTCATTGTCTAAGTCATACACCTCTATTTTCACTTTCTGAACTTCCTCAAAGAAATAGTCCACTGTGAAAGCATGTGCAAACTTTGGATCATGACAGTTTTTGATCAGCTCTGTCCGTCCTAGCTATTTCAAAACAGAAACTAACATTGCTATTTGCACTAATCAATAAACCACATTGTTCAAAGTATAAACCATGATAAAGCGTACGTCTATTGTTCATTCTTGAAATAATTTTCTTCATAGAAAAAAACTTTTACTCTTGAAATGCAAAACTTCTTTTTCAGTACTATTTACATGTACAAACAGCTTTAAAACAGAATTGTTTAATTCTATCTTGGATTCAGTTAAATTTCCTTAAAACATACCTCCTCCCATTGCTGACTTTTTCGAGACAGCATGTACAGAGCTGCACATGGGTCTGACTTCGAGAACTCATCCTTTTTATTCAGCGCTTTACATTCAATTCTGAGCTCCACTCGCGACACTGGTCCCCGGTCAGCACCACCATATGGGTTCATTGTTTTGCTGCAGAACAAAATGTTTTCTAAACATGCTGAAAAGTTTCATTTCAAACCTTAGCAAGCATCACACAGTTGACATTAATTAAATTAATTCCTTTTTGATTAATAAGTCTCGGACCAATGATGCTTAGTTCCTTGATTCATCATTCAAAGAACCCACAAGAGTGTTTCACTTTAATGTGGGTTTTTTCTATTTTTCATGTTTATCTGAAATACCCTTTACTTATAACTATACTGGCAATATGAACAATAGCAAGTTTATTATCCTTTACAGCATGGAATGGTAAAACATTAAAGCAATCTGAAAATTTTGTTTTGTTGTATGTATTAATGAAATTAGAAGAGTTTTCAGATTTTATTATAAAGATTGAGGTCTCAGTTGTTTTACGTTTATGATTTTTATACTGAAACATTATTGACATTGATAGGCATTTAATGCTTGCAGTCCTTTTCTGTGTTTACGAAATCACATAAACCAATCTTAGTGAAATATTGTTTCAAATTATAGATAATAATTTTTTTTCTATCCTTCATTGTTTTAAAATCCATACTGGGAATTTTAGCAATCAAATTACATCTAATATAAATAAAAATATCAGATCTGGTCTGCCTTTTTTTTCATGCTCTCTCAGAAAAAACTGACATATCCAAACTTTCCCCAGGGAGCTACAGGTCTACATAAAGCTAGCTTCATCAGATCCTATCTTCATGAAAAGTTGGCATTCAAAATTGACCCAATACAGGCCCATGGCCAGATAATTCAAGCCAAATCTCCCTACAATTCTGGAAACATTTCCTAATTAACAAATTATTAGCTACATAAAAAATCATAATACGAAGCTGTTGCTAGGTTTTCAGACAACCACCACCAGGCAGTTTACTCTTAATTTGCATGCATGGATGCACACATACAACAATAAAGTAATCAGATTGCAATCCCCCCCCCCTAAAAAATCCACACTACCACTTACCAGCTAGTACTTAATTTATGGTTCAAATCTTGGGAATAAAAAACAAATAATCTTCAAGATTTTGACAAGATGACTATCTGTTTCACAGAACTCCTTTGTGTACCAGCAATGCACTACCTCATAAATTTGGGATGAACCTACCATCACTGACATACTATCCCACAGCCTTCAATAGGAAGGAAGTATCAAATTGTGTACAGAGCAATGAATAATTTCTAGTGTACCGTTCAATCCGAGGTTGTCGTCTATCATGTGTCGCTAATAATGATATTACACTGAAGATTGTTAATTCAATCTGAGGTTGTCGTCTATCATGTGTTGCTAATAATGATATTACACTGAAGGCTGTTAGTTCAATCTGAGGTTGTTGTCTTATCATGTGTTGCTAATAATGATATTAAACTGAAGATTGTTGATAACTAGACCTGTCTTAAGGAGGAATGCTACACCAGAGAAATTCAGTGTGTATGAAAAGTGGAGGATATGTACAACAATATTTTGAATTTGAAACTTCAAATTTACTTTACATAGTCAAAAAATGCAGTTTTAGAAGAAAGTAATCTGGAAAAAAAATTTAAACACCTTCTGGACTTGAACCCGAATACAGATCAGCAGTTTACACAATTAAATCTAAAATGAATTAGAGAAATATTGCTGATATTTATATTTTATTCATGTATTTAAAGAAAGTCAGCCATTATGAGGATGTAGAGTACCTCCTTAAAAGGACTCACAACCCCTCCTGGGGCTCATCCAAAGAGAGGCATATCCAAATACAGCCATTCATACCCACATCTACATTCCTGTACTCCATAGCTCCGGAAATGACTAAGATTCTAATTGACCTTGTACTAAAACTATTGACCTTGGGTCATCATCATCAGGGATTTATCCAGCTTTCATAAGTTATTACCCATTTCATATTTAAGAGGAATTTTTGACAATTCAGTCATGAACTTCCTCCAGGGGAGGGGGACATTCTCAGATCATAATATCTAAAAATAGGCACATCAATTGATTGATTACTGAATCTTGTCTATACTTCAAGACTTTGTTAATTATAGAAAAATACTTAGAATATACATGTATAAAATGATTTTTGTTCAAATTTCCATACAACTTCATGTAGTTTCTACATTTCATGGGAAATTTTTACCTGTGGAAAGGGAAATATTCATTTGTTGTCAGAGGGGGACAGGTACCCTTTACCGGTAGTAAAAAGAATATCAATAAATCCCTGGTCAGGGTTATTTTACACTTGTACCTGACCATTAGCAATCTTAAATGTGATATATGTCTGAGCTTGAAATGCTTCTACAATACAAAATTAACCACATCATTATTTTGCATCCTCAGAAATTCCTTATCTAATATAATAACTTATGTAGGTGTGTTTAACTTAATATATGGTACTACACAATGTTGTCAACAATGAAGTGCATTTTTGCATCTATCCAAAGGAGATATTCTGTTCATTTTCTATGACCTGCCATTACTGAAAAGTGAATGGAATAACAAATGAAAATGAAATTTAAATGTTACTCCACTTTGTCAGGTTAAAGTTACCTGACAATGCAGTGCTATACATGTACATGTATAAATAAACATTAACTCATGTCATTACATGTATTAAATGACATCACTAATTAAACAGAAACTCAAGGTTCTTATGATAAATAATATACAGGTGACTCATTCAGAAGTTCAAAGGACCTTGATCAAACTTTTGATAGATCAAGAGATCGATCGACTGCATGAATCAGAGATCACAGGTCAAATAAAATCTGATAACTCATAAAAGGATCGGATAACAGCTACTGCCAATATAAGTCCTATCCGTAAGATTATCATCAATAACATTCAGATTATTATTAACCATTCAGATTATTATCATCAATGACCATTCAGATTATTATTAACCATTCAGATTATTATCAATAGTGACCATTCAGATTATTATTAACCATAAGATTATTATCATTAATGACCAATTAGATTATTATTAACCATTCAAATTATCATTAATAACATTCAGATTATTATCATTATTGACCATTCAGATGATGATGATTATTATTATTAACATTCAGATTAATATCATCAACCATTCAGATTATTATCATTAATAACCATTCAGATTTTTATTATTAACCATTCAGATTATAATCATTAATAATTAATTACATTCAGATTTTTGTTATTAACCATTCAGATTATTATTAATAACATTCAGATTATTATCATCCATAACCATTCAGATTATCAATAATAACCATTCAGATTATTATCATTAATGACCATTCAGATTATTATCATTAATGACCATTTATCATTAATAACATTCATATTATCATCAACCATTCAGATTATTATAAATTAATAACAATTCAGATTTTTATTATTGACCATTCAGATTATCATCATTAATAACAATTCAGATTTTTATTATTAACCATTCAGTTTATTATCATTAATAACCATTCAGATTATCAATAATAACCATTCAGATTATTATTATTATTATTATTAACCATTCAGATTATTATCATTAATGACCATTCAGATTATTATCATTATTAACCATTCAGATTATTATCATTATTAACCATTCAGATTATCATTATTATTAATAACATTCAGATCATTATCATCAACCATTCAGATTATTATCATTAATAACCATTCAGATTTTTATTATTAACCATTCAGATTATTATCATTAATAACCACTCAGATTATCATTAATAACCATTCATATTATTAACCATTCATATTATTATCATTAATAACCATTCAGATTATTATTATTAACCATTCAGATTATTATTATTAACCATTCATATTATCATAATTAATAACCATTCAGATTATTATAATTAATCATCATCAGAAACCCACGGTCAGTTGCATTACATTTACCTCCCATGGGACAATTAAAACGCTGATATTTTCGCTGGAAGGTATGTCTCGGCTTCTATATGCGATTGATCACTTTACCATTCCTTATTGCAATTTTCAACCAATCAAAAAGCACCTTATTTTCAGTGTTCTGGAGTATAGAAAAACGTGCTTTCAGAGCAAAGATTTGGACTACATTTACGTTGGACAAGTTACAAAGCTTTAAGCAAGATGCTTTATCTATATTATTGAAGCGAATGGTATATTTGTGTCTATAAAGACTGGGGAGGAAAAAGCCTGTGCTACCAACCGTTTACAAATTAAGTTCTGCATACGAGTCTATGTACAGGTCTACATGTTCAACACTCGTAGTCTTGCCACTTTTATCCATCATACGGGAGCAATGTGTGTTTTTTTAACAGACTTGGTATTTCATCGGTTTATAGGCCTATAGGTATGTCAAACTTACTTGCATATTAAGTTACTGCCGTAATTTGTTCCAGTTGTGTTGTCGGCACAATTTGAATAAGTAATTATGACTTTCTTTACATACCTCTCTCTCGGGATTACTGCTGACACTTTGAGTTCCTGGAATATTTACGACGATTCCCATTGGTCCTCGATAGGTCAAGTAAGGTCATGCATTTTAATGAGTTATGCGAAAATATCGGCGTAATGTCCCATGGGAGGTAAACATAGTGCGACCGGCTGTGGGTTTCCGATGATGATTACTAATCACCATTCAGATAATTATTATTAATAACCATTCAGATAATTATCATTAATAACCATTCAGATTATTGTTATTAATAATCATTCAGATAATTATTATTAATAACCATTCAGATTATTGTTATTAATAACCATTCTGATTATTGTTATTAATAACCATTCTGATTATTGTTATTAATAACCATTCAGATTATTGTTATTAATAACCATTCAGATTATTATTATTAACATGCATTCAGATTATGGATTCAGATAATTATTAATAACATTCAGATTACTGTTATTAATAACCATTCAGATTATTGTTATTAACAACCATTCAGATTATTGTTATTAATAACCATTCAGATTATTATTATCAACCATTCAGATTATTATCATTAATAACCATTCAGATAATTATCATTAATAACCATTCAGATTATTATTATTAACATCCATTCAGATTATGGATTCAGATAATTATTAATAACATTCAGATTATTGTTATTAATAACCATTCAGATTATTGTTATTAATAATAACCATTCAGATTATTGTTATTAATAACCATTCAGATTATTGTTATTAATAACCATTCAGAATATTATTATTAACATGCATTCAGATTATGGATTCAGATAATTATTAATAACATTCAGATTATTATCATTAATAACCATTCTGTAATCAGATCATTATTAATAATAACCATTCAGATTATTGTTATTAATAACCATTCAGATTGTTATTAATAACCATTCAGATTATTATTATCAACCATTCAGATTATTATCATTAATAACCATTCAGATAATTATCATTAATAACCATTCAGATTATTATTATTAACATGCATTCAGATTATGGATTCAGATAATTATTAATAACATTCAGATTATTATCATTAATAACCATTCTGTAATCAGATCATTATTAATAATAACCATTCAGATTATTGTTATTAATAACCATTCAGATTATTTTTATTAATAACCATTCAGATTATTATTATCAACCATTTAGATTATTATCATTAATAACCATTCAGATTATTGACCATTAAGATATCATAAACACAGGGATCAAAATTAACTTTTTTCACTACTAGCAAATTTTAGCTTGTGGATTATTTTCCAACTAGCAAAATTGAGTTTTTACTAGCATTTTTCAATCGATTGCTGTTTAACAGGAATTTAAGAAAACAAGCATGTATCTATATCAAAATATAGGGGAAATCTTTTAAAATCTTCTTTAAAGTGCAATAATAATAATATTGAGAATTCTTTCATTTAAATTTTAATGAATTATCAGACAACATACATGTATCATTGGTGCATGATGAGGGTCATAGGGTACACTTGTGCGGCGAACTCGCTGTCCAGAGATCTACCACCTATTTACAACATCATGTGGTTTGAAATCTTGAAGACTGTTTGCGTCAATTCAAACTATATCTTCGAAACTTTTGGAAATTTCATCTCAAAAATTCTAGTTGAAAAAAAAACGCGAACTCTAAGTGTTTGACTATAGACTACAGAAGGACACCACGTGAAGTGTGACACTAACACTTTCATGTGTTATTTCATGTAAACACGGACGAGATCAACATGCTTGCTATTTAAATCAGACGTGTCTGAGACGCCCATAGTGTGCATGAAGTAGGCCATCTCCGACATCACTGACTGAGATGACCTTGGCCTTAGTTATTTATTCGATCAACGTTTACTTTTTCAATACTTGTATATTCATTCTGTAAAGCATTTCTATGCACAAGACAAAATTATCGTAAACTTCAAAGTACAGCCAATAAACCAAGGAAATCAGGAAAAAAGAACTTTTTTTTTTCACTCGCAAAAAGCTGCGATCACTTGTGATTTTTCACTTGCTATGTCAATTTTTAACTCCCATTTAGCGCGTATTTCCCCTTAATTTCTTTGCCTGAACCACAAGGGAACATTCGATACATCCTAGGATAGTTTTAACACATTTTCCATCCTGTTTTCTATTCCTTAATTTGGCAATTGCCTCTGAATTATATTCTCAAAATTACCATCACATTATCATGTCAAAAAATTACCATCACATTATCATGTCAAAAAATTACCATTAAATTATTATGTCAAAAAATTACCATCACATTATTATGTCAAAACAAACATTACAAAATGTTCACAACACTATATACAGTTATCAGGTCGTCATTAAAATGGCACTATTGCCACAATCAAACAAAATCTACCACCTACACAAGGCGCAAGTGTAGGGTTAAAACTGACCAATTAAACAATAGCACAGGTGTTGTGTCACCTATGTTAACATCTAATTAAATAAAGTGGCCATGCTACCCTCAGGTATTCATGATTTATCTGTATAAAATTACTTTTTTTCAGTTTTGAAAGTAAATAAGATGACACACCTCCAGCCTCTTCACACTGACATATTCCCGTGGGGATCCGGGTTAGAATAGGTCCTCAGTACCCTTGCTTGTCGTAAGAGGCGACTGAATGGGGCGGTCCTTCAGATGAGACCGCAAAAACCGAGGACCCGTGTCACAGCAGGTGTGGTACGATAAAGATCCCTCCCTGCTCAAAGGCCATAAGCGCCGAGCATAGGCCTAAATTTTGCAGCCCTTCACCGGCAGTGATGAGGTCTCCATATGAGTGAAATAATCTTGAGCGGGATGTTAAACAACATACAATCAATAAATCAATCACGCTGACATAATGGAGTGAGTTAGTGCTCATGAAATACAAGCGCCGGTGTGATGAGGCTCAAGGTTTATCACCTTTACACATATACTTTCAAAATCTTATCAATATTTCTTAAATTTACATTTTAATCATTTCAATTGCATTTTATATGCATGTATGTGTATACATATATAATGGTTAGCCTACATGCAGATTAGGTGATAAGTGTATATCTCAAGTGAGCTGAAAATTGTACAGGAAATTTACTTAAGAAATCAATAAATTCACTTCCTTATTCAACATATAGTCAACAAACGGAGAAGCAATTCAAACTTTTACATTCTAAAGTAAATTTTCCGACAGAGAAAAATGTTTCTAGGATATTAAATTGTGAAAATGTTGAAATTATGAACTGCTTAAATATTGGCAAATTCCTTAATTCATAACAATTTGTGTTATTTTGTTACTATGTATGATATGCAATGATCCCTTCCTTCTGTTAACATAAGTTTATTCATTATAATTTACTTCAGCTGCACACTGTCTCGATCAGTGTCTGAGATTCAGGACCACACTGTAGGCCTTTAACAGGTTGGGAACACTTCCCCTATAGCGAGATATTCTCGCTAAAACGCGATTATCCCTCTCTAGTGAGAATAAATATATCCCATACAACCGAGAAAAACACCTGCGGAGTACATCTTTTCGTAATTCACATGAAAAGAAAAAGTGCTAAAATGTCTGATACTTCTGCAAATATATGAATCAAAACAAAAACACTCACGATGTGTATTGGATTTCCGACTGCTTCCCTTTTACGCAGCAACTTTGATATGCAATTTCATGACTATGTTGTCAATTTCATAGAAACAATTCGCATCATGTTGAGTGCGTGTCACACTTATTCAGTGTTGCATGGGATTTGCCATTATTTTCAATAAAGACACCAAAACACCTGTTTATGGTAATGTTTATTTTTCGCTAAAGAGGGATAATCGCGTTTTAGCGAGAATATCTCGATATAGGGGAAGTGTTCCCAACCTGTTAAAGTGTGTTTAGTCTCCATCTTAGTTCTCCGATGTTTGGTAAGAACTTCAGATATCAATATATTTGACTCGGATGAAATTAAGTGAACTGGGGCCAGTTGCACAAAAGTTAGTTAAGTTTAACTGACAGTTAATGCTATATAAATGCTCTAGTTAATGGCAAGTTAACTAACCTTCGTGCAACTGGGTCCAGAATACCACACAATTAATATAAGCAATTCACTATGGTAGGACTTCATTTATCAAACCGGCGTATGCTGAATGCGCCGCTTGACCTTTGGTTACCTGGCTTGTTGCTTCATTTGTCCGGGAAAGGTTCGCCGGCATATGCCAATCTTGCCAGTTTAGAAAGACCGGCGTGGAATTCACTGATTTTTCAAGAATGGCGGAAAGCTCACGGTAAGATGATGTTATGAGATGAAAAAATGTAGATATTTGTTAATAGATCGGCATGTTCATTGATTGAATGCATTGATTAAATAAATGTTCATTCGTAGCTTTAATAGCGAGCGCAGTGAGCCAACTTGTACTGCGAGCTCTAATGACTAAGAGTGCGGGAAATAATCTGAGCTAAATCTCAACCTCTAACAAGAATTTTTTTTTTACGCCAATCCCAGAAATCCCTTGTACAAAATGGCGGATGGTTCGATTCGTAAAATAATAATAAAAAAAATCTTTGAAGTATTACAAACCTTTCTTATTTGAAAGGAAAGGATGACAATCATATTCTTCCCCCTTTCTTTTTCTTTTTAAAATATTGTCTAAAGAAATGTAAACAGTCACGTCACAACTACCAGGCTACGTCACAACACGCTCGTTGCATTTCCCGCTAAACTGGTTCCTACATTGGCGAGAAGAGCAAGACAGTAATCCTATGTATTGACAGTGAACCAGATCAGTTTTCCTTGTTTTCAATATAATTAAATTTTTTGAAAATGTATTCAGATATGCAGCGCTCGCCCCAACAGTCACATCGTAATCATATTATAACGTTTAATTCCTCTATACTGCACAACTTTGCTCATATGCGAAGTATACCGAGGTTGCACAATGCATTACTTATCATGCTGGCAGATAAAAAGAAATTGTTAAGAAACTACGAAAAAATCTGTATTTTGTTGTAACAACATGTTCATCCATGTTTGTTTCACGCCGGTTTACTTCATTTGCCAATTCGCCGTTTTACGCTGGTCATACGACCGGCGCATTTCGGCGTACGCCGATCTTGGACAAATGAAGTCCGCCCGTTGTATTATATAGCAGAGGAAATTCGAAATGACAACTTGAAAGTAGAGAAAACGTCGTTTGGTGCACATTCGGTGTCAATAACAAACGCGCCATACAGTATCAATATTTATAGAATTGTGTATATAAAATAAAGTCAGAATAACTATCAAATATATTAGCTGTATAGATCTACCTGTAAAACGATCGGGCACTTGTAAGTTGTATCTTTTCCTGTTGTTGTGTCTCCCGCAATCGGAACTACTCGGCCTTTCTTGCTTCGCGACATAGTGTAGCGGAAATGGCCGAGTAGTTACGATTGGTGTCTACTAAAGTCAAGCTAGCGGACAATAAGCTAGCGGCCAATAAGGATTTTTCCTAATATTTATCGCTTAGAAAATGTACGTATAACGAACCCGACAAAAAAGTACTCTCAATATACGGCGCCTAGCGCCTAAACTAGGGCATGTGTCACTCAGGTGACCACAGGACATTTTAGGGCATTGACCCCTCTAATACATTCTGACCCCAAAAGGGTAAGTATAGGCACCGATTTGGGGCACGGCGGCGCCAATTATACCCTATTTTTACTATCTAACTATATGCGGTAGGGGTCTCGGTACGGCGCCTAGCGCCTAAACTAGGACTTGTGCCACTTAGGTGACCACAGGGCATCTTAGGGCATTGACCCCTCTAATACATTCTGACCCCAAAAGGGTAAGTATAGGCACCGATTTGGGGCACGGCGGCGCCAAATATACCCTATCTAACTATATGCGGTAGGGGTCTCGGTACGGCGCCTAGCGCCTAAACTAGGACTTGTGCCACTTAGGTGACCACAGGGCATTTTAGGGCATTGACCCCTCTAATAGATTCTGACCCCAAAAGGGTAAGTATAGGCACCGATTTGGGGCACGGCGGCGCCAAATATACCCTATTTTTACTATCTAACTATATGCGGTAGGGGTCTAGGTACGGCGCCTAGCGCCTAAACTAGGATTTGTGTCACTTAGGTGACCACAGGGCATTTTAGGGCATTGACCCCTTTAATAGATTCTGACCCCAAAAGGGTAAGTATAGGCACCGATTTGGGGCACAGCGGCGCCAAACATACCCTATTTTTACTATCTAACTATATGCGATAGGGGTCTAGGTACGGCGCCTAGCGCCTAAACTAGGACTTGTGCCACTTAAGTGACCACAGGGCATTTTAGGGTATTGACCCCTCTAATACATTCTGACCCCAAAAGGGTAAGTATAGGCACCGATTTGGGGCACGGCGGCGCCAAATATACCCTATCTAACTATATGCGGTAGGAGTCTAGGTACGGCGCCTAGCGCCTAAACTAGGACTTGTGCCACTTAGGTGACCACAGGGCATTTTAGGGCATTGACCCCTTTAATAGATTCTGACCCCAAAAGGGTAAGTATAGGCACCGATTTGGGGCACGGCGGCGCCAAATATACCCTATTTTTACTATCTAACTATATGCGGTAGGGGTCTAGGTACGGCGCCTAGCGCCTAAACTAGGACTTGTGCCACTTAGATGACCACAGGGCATTTTAGGGCATTGACCCCTCTAATAGATTCTGACCCCAAAAGGGTAAGTATAGGCACCGATTTGGGGCACGGCGGCGCCAAATATACCCTATTTTTACTATTTGACTATATGCGATAGGGATCTAGGACTAGGACTTGTGCCACTCAAGTGACCACAGGGTGTTTTAGGGCTTTGACCCCTCTAATAGGATCTGGCCTCAAAAGGGTAAGTATTGGCACCATTTTGGGGTAGGGAGACGCCAAATATATCCTATTTGCACTATATGACTCTATGCAATAGAGGTTTAGTTAGGGTGCCTAGATGAACCGCCTAAACTTGGACTTGTGCCACACATGTGATTACAGCCCAATTTAGGTATTCAACTCCCTAATATGATCTGACCTGAAAAGGGTAAGCAAAGGCACCGTAAATATATTTTTTTAATGTACAAAACCATATTGTTTTTAAAATTTTGGCCGTGATCTTATCAAATGGGTATCAGTGTTATACAATAAAGCTAAATTATGTGTTATTCAAAACGGTGTTTTTTCATAATTCTTTAAAATTGGCAGCGGTTGTCGTCAAGGTGATCCAATATCTCCTTATTTATTCAACCTTTGTGTCGAAATTTAGGCCATATGATACTACAAAACAAAAATATCAGGGGCATTAAAATAAAGAAAGAATTTGTTTAATACAATATGCAAATGACACAGTTTTATTTTTGGATGGATTAGAAAAAAGTCTAAAAAGTGCTCTTGATCTACTATTTCAATTTTCTAAATTTTCAGGTTTAAAACCCAATATTTCCAAAACCAAATCTGTTTGGATTGGCTCTATAATTAATACTGAAGATACTTTCTGTAGTCATACTGGATTACAATAGAGAAGAGAACCATTCACAGTTCGAGGTATAATAAAGCTTAATTTTGATAACAGGCTTACAGCTATTTAGTAAGAAATAACCCAATGGTCAAAAAGATATATTTCTCCCATAGGATAAATTACAATGGTGAAAAGTTTATTTCTATCAAAATTTCCAAACCAAGTTTACAGTGGATATAGCAACTTATAAAAACTAAAGCCAGAAATCATGAAAAATGGCCCTGTTTCCAACATTTAAAATCTTTTGGGGGTCAAAAGGCTTCAAAATCTGCTTTCTAAAACAATTAATTTTATCCAATTTCCTCTACGCGCTTTCTTTCTACGGGCTTCTAAATATAGCAATGAAATGAATGCATTTACATTGTAACGTCATTTTGACGTCGTTGTATTGCTAAGGTAGTTAATTAACTAAGTCAAAATTTACTCGAATGGCGTAAAGGAGAAAAACTGTATCATTTAATATTATTAAGTTCTTCATTAAATTTCCTCGTGTATTTCAGATACAATGAGTATTCATTTTGATAATAAATATGACATTGTATGGAAAAAGCATTGTGTTCTGCATGTTAGCTTGTGAAATGCAATGAGGATGCCAGTGTTGTATCGTTCATATTCAGTTGATTTGTTGACATTCTCACAAAGATTCCACAAGATATGACAAAGGGTTTCATAAAATACATGTACATGATTTATTAGATACAAAAGGCAATTTATCAGCTACCAGAGTATCACAAATGATTACTCAATTCAGATTCCATTTACTAGATATGAGGGATTGAAACAAGTTATTGTGCACTTTCAAACAATACGATAGAGCTTTAAGTTGGGAGCCTAGCGCCCAAACTAGGACTTGTGCCACTCAGATGACCACAGGGCATTCAGGGTATTGGCCTTTTTAATAGGAACTTACCTCAAAAGGTTAATAGAGGCACCATTTTGGGGCACGGAGGCCCCAAATATACATTATTTCAATAATTTTTATGGAAATTATCTCTATGACCTAAAGAAGTTTCTGGTTGTTCATATTTCATTTTTGAGAATGTATTCCTCTTAGTCTTTATTTAATTGGTTTTATTGAGAATTATGGGTAATTCTTTACTTGTTTTAAACAAATGTAAATTCAGTGTATATAGAATACATGCCAACAGTTTCATTATTCGATATACCCGTCGATCTCTTTCTTTGTTACTACATGTAGAATCTGTACAATTAAGTTTCAATTTCTGGATTATGCGGCGGACCAGCGCACTGCATGGAAACTACAACTTTGCAATCACCCATAGATATACGTCCATGGCCTGGAGTTTGGCGTCGATAAAGTACACCACAGTCAATGATTAAAGAGGTCTGAAAATGGACCAAGACTCGGAAGGCACATGGTGCGACCCCAACAGCCCCAAATTGAGGGCGGAAAATGTTACCCCAGGGGGTCCCTTTTCTTGCCTGTATACCCTTTTAGCGGACTTTTCAAACATTAAGTTGTTATTAACCTTCATTATGACCCTACATGACGTAAAATTAGGAACTTTCAGGTGAGCTCAATTGTACTTTATACCCTATGTGACCCTTTTAAGCGTTCTATATGTTTGACTGTTGTTTTCTACCCGTCTATCAGCTTTCTATTCTTTAATCACCCAATATTCAATTATTAGGGAAGTCTGAATAGGGGCCCTGCTCCTGGTAGGACCAAGGTGGTACCCCTACCGCCCCAAACTGAGGGTGGAAGATAATAGCCTAGGGGAGGGGTCCCCTTTCTTGTCTGCATAATCTTTTTGTGGACTCTTCAAAGATTAAGTTGTTATTAGCCATCATTAAGACCCTACATAAAGTAAAACTAGGAACTTTAAGGTGAGATTATTTACCCTCAGAGGCCTATGTGACCCCTTTTAAAGGTTCTATATGTTTGACTTCATTGTTCTCTAGTCTTTTGTCATTTTTGTTTTATTCCAACACCATATAGTCATTTATTAGAGAGGTCTTAAGTGGTCTCACCGTTTG
The DNA here is from genome assembly GCF_947568905.1 of Ostrea edulis. Taxonomy (NCBI): domain Eukaryota; kingdom Metazoa; phylum Mollusca; class Bivalvia; order Ostreida; family Ostreidae; genus Ostrea; species Ostrea edulis. The sequence goes on along the minus strand of NC_079164.1, from coordinate 94,604,109 downwards.
GTGGCCCCAGGAGGTACCCCTACAACCCCAAACCGAGGGCGAAAAATGATAGTCGTAGGGGTCCACTTCCTTGTCTGCATACTCCTTTTGTGGACTCTTCAATCATTATTTTCTTATTAACGTTCATGTGATGTAACGTCAGGAACTTTCAGGTGAGCTCAATAGCCTTCAAGTATGAAACTTGGTAATTAAAAATTTGTTAATTAATTGTTTGAAAAATTATCAATTCTGATTTATGATGTGTTACCTTTTAGTATTCCGTCTGAGTACTCGAAGTACTTTGTTGAACTTTCTTATTGGCTGATAGCTATTATGGTCTTATTGGATGCTGGTTTGTGGCTGCTAACTTCAGCCGAGTCGTAGCTAGGACTGTTAAAATGTGTAGAACCGAAAGTTTCACTGAAGCGCCGAAGGTGGCGAGGGTTAAGTGCGGGAGGGGTGTTTCGGGGGACCATCTCCGAGAACCCTTAATTTTAGACTTTAAATAAATCTTCCACATACTCTTATCAGAGATGCGTAAAATTGCGTATCTGCCACGTAAGGGGTTAATGGACCCTTCTCCAGTTTCATATGAAAGCCAACAAAAATAATCTATCATATCTGAAATGTACACTGAAGTAATTCAGACATGTTCCTATAATTTTCTATCATCTTGATGCCATGTAGAATATATATATATATATATATATATAATTATCATCATCGTCATCATCATCATCATCATCATCAATTGAAGTTACGCTCCTGCGTGGCAGTGATTGAGTGATACGAAGTGCACATTTTCAAAAGTTTTCTCCATAAAAATGGAGAAAGTAAACCTTGTTTTTATCATAGATATAATACAACCTGTTAAAACTAAGCATAATGAAGAATTTGGTAACGTAAGCTTTACTATTTAGGACCGCAATGGTAAGCGCGCCACCAACTTCCGGTGTAAGGGGAGTAACTGCAAAAATGTAGGTCTGAGTAAGTAGCTCTTAAGAATCCTCTGGTTAACTTTTCATTTACTTTTATTAAAATATACTTATCTCTTAATAATTGCAAAGTGACATACAATAATGTTTTGAAATTGAAATAAATGTTTTACAATTTCCTAAATTTTCAAACCTTGCAAATATTTGTGTCAGTATCCTTTATAGAAAATAACGTTGATTTTGAGCGTGTTTACTGGCATAGTTTTGCTGATATAACATTTATTAATATGACATGAGTCACACTACTCTTTTGATATTGATAGGTCTGAACAGTATGGAGCGCCATATTAACATAAACTGAAATAATGGAAGATATCTTCAATTATTTGAAGATATCATCAATTCATTTGATGCGCGCAACAATTTAATTAAAAGATCTCTTCAAATAATTAATGATATCTTCAATTCTGAATTATTGCTCGCATTAATTGAATTGATGATAGCAATAATTCTTCAGCTGAATTGATGCGCACTTTGATTTAATTAATGATCTCTTCAAATGAATTAATGCTATCGACAATTGAATTGATGCGCTACAATTTCATTGAAGAGAGCAATAATTGATATATTGTGCGCATTAAATCATTTGATAAGAGCAATAATTGATTTAATGCGCGCATTAATTCTAATATGGCTCTCTTCAATTGAATTAATATCTTTAATTTATTTGAAGAGAGCAATAATTCTTTTAGAGAGAGCAACTATATAATTAAAGATATCTTCAACTCAACATATCCAAAATTGAATTAATGATCTCTTTAATTGAATCGTTGCTCTCTTTTAAAGAATTGATGCGCGCATTAATTCCTTGTACAAAAGCATTGTAAATAATTAAAGATATCTTCAATTGAATTAAAGAGATCATCAAATTATTTATATCGAGCTCTAAATTAATTATTGCGAGCAATATTTCTACGAAATTGATGCGCGCATCAATTGAATTGAAGAGAGCAATAATTGAATTAATGTGCACATTAAATCAATTATTGCTCTCATTAATTCAATGGATGCGCGCATTAATTCATTTGAGGAGAGCAATAATTGAATTGAAGCGTGCATTAATTCATTTGATGAAAGCAATAATTGATTTAATGCGCGCATTAATTCAATTAAAGAGAGCAATAATTGAATAAGATATCTTCAATTATTTGAGTGTATGTTAATTTGGCGCTCCATAGAACAGCAGCATTGAAAAAAAAAACGAATATTGTGCGATGAAATTCCTAAATACATATCTAAATACATTATGTCCATCATCTTTCAAAATTTACTTATAATTAGGTTTACTTCATATAAATCTGTTATTTTTATATCAATATCTACATATGCTGGAAGTGCACATGTCACACAATTCCGTGGAATGATGAATACTACGTTCTGCTAAATTTTCAAATGGAGTATCAAGAATTTAAACAATTCCGTTCTGAAATAGAACATCCTCCGATGATTTAGAAATAACAATCTAGTACGTTGGGGAGGGGGTCATTAGTGGCGGATTTAAGGTAAATCGTGGTCTCTTGTTTAGAAAAATATAAACGATAAAAAAAGCAATAATTCATTCCTCTCTCAGAGCAATAAATGACAAAATCTTTTGATTTATTGAATTACTTTTATTGGGAGAACTTACATTTTTTCCAAAACCCCTTAAAATTTGCGTCATTTTGTTGATATCAAAAATGACAGAAAATAGTAAACATTTCCACATAGAAGACATATTTGAAGCCCAATAAAATCTGTAAAATCCGTAAAATCTAGGAGGTTCCGGGAGCCTCCACCAGGGCTTAGCCCTGGACCCACTGGGGGTCTCAAGGTGCACCCCCCTCCCCCCCCCCACCCCTGCATCATGAAGTTGCGCCTTCTAACCCCAATTTCTGGATCCACCCCTGGTCATGCTAATAAAGTGATTGTAAAACGTGGTACTTTGCATAAAACTACTTTGGTGTTTATACATAGAATTAATACGGCATTGCTGAAAAAATCCAAATTTATTTTACATTATTAGACATGATTAATTTTTCTCTCATTGTATAATTGAACATATTTATGATTTTTACGTAAGTCATAACAAAGACACGTGTCTGCGCCAACCACGTGGGTCCTCAAACAGGGCCCATTTCATTTCAAACATCAAACACTGGTCTATCGAGTATTCATTGATACACGACAAATATTCGTACGAATTAATGTACATCAGATTTGGCACGGTGTGAAAGGGATAGTTTCGCACTATAGACCCGGTCAACTTTGTCAAAAAATAAAAATATCTCATTTTTGAAGGGATATTACATGTGTAAAAATTTATGAAATAATTTAGGGAAACGTGTCAAGTATACCTAAGTGGCACAAGTCCTAGTTTAGGCGCTAGGCGCCGTACCTAGACCCCTACCGCATATAGTTAGATAGTAAAAATAGGGTATATTTGGCGCCGCCTTGCCCCAAATCGGTGCCTATACTTACCCTTTTGGGGTCAGAATGTATTAGAGGGGTCAATGCCCTAAAATGCCCTGTGGTCATCTAAGTGGCACAAGTCCTAGTTTAGGCGCTAGGCGCCGTACCTAGACCTCTATCGCATATAGTTAGATAGGGTATGTTTGGCGCCGCCGTGCCCCAAATCGGTGCCTATACTTACCCTTTTGGGGTCAGAATGTATTAGAGGGGTCAATGCCCTAAAATGCCCTGTGGTCACCTAAGTGGCACAAGTCCTAGTTTAGGCGCTAGGCGCCGTACCTAGACCCCTACCGCATATAGTTAGATAGTAAAAATAGGGTATATTTGGCGCCGCCGTGCCCCAAATCGGTGCCTATACTTACCCTTTTGGGGTCAGAATGTATTAGAGGGGTCAATGCCCTAAAATGCCCTGTGGTCACCTAAGTGGCACAAGTCCTAGTTTAGGCGCTAGGCGCCGTACCTAGACCCCTACCGCATATAGTTAGATAGTAAAAATAGGGTATATTTGGCGCCGCCTTGCCCCAAATCGGTGCCTATACTTACCCTTTTGGGGTCAGAATGTATTAGAGGGGTCAATGCCCTAAAATGCCCTGTGGTCACCTAAGTGGCACAAGTCCTAGTTTAGGCGCTAGGCGCCGTACCTAGACCCCTACCGCATATAGTTAGATAGTAAAAATAGGGTATATTTGGCGCCGCCTTGCCCCAAATCGGTGCCTATACTTACCCTTTTGGGGTCAGAATGTATTAGAGGGGTCAATGCCCTAAAATGCCCTGTGGTCATCTAAGTGGCACAAGTCCTAGTTTAGGCGCTAGGCGCCGTACCTAGACCTCTATCGCATATAGTTAGATAGGGTATGTTTGGCGCCGCCGTGCCCCAAATCGGTGCCTATACTTACCCTTTTGGGGTCAGAATGTATTAGAGGGGTCAATGCCCTAAAATGCCCTGTGGTCACCTAAGTGGCACAAGTCCTAGTTTAGGCGCTAGGCGCCGTACCTAGACCCCTACCGCATATAGTTAGATAGTAAAAATAGGGTATATTTGGCGCCGCCTTGCCCCAAATCGGTGCCTATACTTACCCTTTTGGGGTCAGAATGTATTAGAGGGGTCAATGCCCTAAAATGCCCTGTGGTCACCTAAGTGGCACAAGTCCTAGTTTAGGCGCTAGGCGCCGTACCTAGACCCCTACCGCATATAGTTAGATAGTAAAAATAGGGTATATTTGGCGCCGCCTTGCCCCAAATCGGTGCCTATACTTACCCTTTTGGGGTCAGAATGTATTAGAGGGGTCAATGCCCTAAAATGCCCTGTGGTCATCTAAGTGGCACAAGTCCTAGTTTAGGCGCTAGGCGCCGTACCTAGACCTCTATCGCATATAGTTAGATAGGGTATGTTTGGCGCCGCCGTGCCCCAAATCGGTGCCTATACTTACCCTTTTGGGGTCAGAATGTATTAGAGGGGTCAATGCCCTAAAATGCCCTGTGGTCACCTAAGTGGCACAAGTCCTAGTTTAGGCGCTAGGCGCCGTACCTAGACCCCTACCGCATATAGTTAGATAGTAAAAATAGGGTATATTTGGCGCCGCCGTGCCCCAAATCGGTGCCTATACTTACCCTTTTGGGGTCAGAATGTATTAGAGGGGTCAATGCCCTAAAATGCCCTGTGGTCACCTAAGTGGCACAAGTCCTAGTTTAGGCGCTAGGCGCCGTACCTAGACCCCTACCGCATATAGTTAGATAGTAAAAATAGGGTATATTTGGCGCCGCCTTGCCCCAAATCGGTGCCTATACTTACCCTTTTGGGGTCAGAATGTATTAGAGGGGTCAATGCCCTAAAATGCCCTGTGGTCACCTAAGTGGCACAAGTCCTAGTTTAGGCGCTAGGCGCCGTACCTAGACCCCTACCGCATATAGTTAGATAGTAAAAATAGGGTATATTTGGCGCCGCCTTGCCCCAAATCGGTGCCTATACTTACCCTTTTGGGGTCAGAATGTATTAGAGGGGTCAATGCCCTAAAATGCCCTGTGGTCATCTAAGTGGCACAAGTCCTAGTTTAGGCGCTAGGCGCCGTACCTAGACCTCTATCGCATATAGTTAGATAGGGTATGTTTGGCGCCGCCGTGCCCCAAATCGGTGCCTATACTTACCCTTTTGGGGTCAGAATGTATTAGAGGGGTCAATGCCCTAAAATGCCCTGTGGTCACCTAAGTGGCACAAGTCCTAGTTTAGGCGCTAGGCGCCGTACCTAGACCCCTACCGCATATAGTTAGATAGTAAAAATAGGGTATATTTGGCGCCGCCTTGCCCCAAATCGGTGCCTATACTTACCCTTTTGGGGTCAGAATGTATTAGAGGGGTCAATGCCCTAAATGCCCTGTGGTCACCTAAGTGGCACAAGTCCTAGTTTAGGCGCTAGGCGCCGTACCTAGACCCCTACCGCATATAGTTAGATAGTAAAAATAGGGTATATTTGGCGCCGCCTTGCCCCAAATCGGTGCCTATACTTACCCTTTTGGGGTCAGAATGTATTAGAGGGGTCAATGCCCTAAAATGCCCTGTGGTCATCTAAGTGGCACAAGTCCTAGTTTAGGCGCTAGGCGCCGTACCTAGACCTCTATCGCATATAGTTAGATAGGGTATGTTTGGCGCCGCCGTGCCCCAAATCGGTGCCTATACTTACCCTTTTGGGGTCAGAATGTATTAGAGGGGTCAATGCCCTAAAATGCCCTGTGGTCACCTAAGTGGCACAAGTCCTAGTTTAGGCGCTAGGCGCCGTACCTAGACCCCTACCGCATATAGTTAGATAGTAAAAATAGGGTATATTTGGCGCCGCCGTGCCCCAAATCGGTGCCTATACTTACCCTTTTGGGGTCAGAATGTATTAGAGGGGTCAATGCCCTAAAATGCCCTGTGGTCACCTAAGTGGCACAAGTCCTAGTTTAGGCGCTAGGCGCCGTACCTAGACCCCTACCGCATATAGTTAGATAGTAAAAATAGGGTATATTTGGCGCCGCCTTGCCCCAAATCGGTGCCTATACTTACCCTTTTGGGGTCAGAATGTATTAGAGGGGTCAATGCCCTAAAATGCCCTGTGGTCACCTAAGTGGCACAAGTCCTAGTTTAGGCGCTAGGCGCCGTACCTAGACCCCTACCGCATATAGTTAGATAGTAAAAATAGGGTATATTTGGCGCCGCCTTGCCCAAATCGGTGCCTATACTTACCCTTTTGGGGTCAGAATGTATTAGAGGGGTCAATGCCCTAAAATGCCCTGTGGTCATCTAAGTGGCACAAGTCCTAGTTTAGGCGCTAGGCGCCGTACCTAGACCTCTATCGCATATAGTTAGATAGGGTATGTTTGGCGCCGCCGTGCCCCAAATCGGTGCCTATACTTACCCTTTTGGGGTCAGAATGTATTAGAGGGGTCAATGCCCTAAAATGCCCTGTGGTCACCTAAGTGGCACAAGTCCTAGTTTAGGCGCTAGGCGCCGTACCTAGACCCCTACCGCATATAGTTAGATAGTAAAAATAGGGTATATTTGGCGCCGCCTTGCCCCAAATCGGTGCCTATACTTACCCTTTTGGGGTCAGAATGTATTAGAGGGGTCAATGCCCTAAAATGCCCTGTGGTCACCTAAGTGGCACAAGTCCTAGTTTAGGCGCTAGGCGCCGTACCTAGACCCCTACCGCATATAGTTAGATAGTAAAAATAGGGTATATTTGGCGCCGCCTTGCCCCAAATCGGTGCCTATACTTACCCTTTTGGGGTCAGAATGTATTAGAGGGGTCAATGCCCTAAAATGCCCTGTGGTCATCTAAGTGGCACAAGTCCTAGTTTAGGCGCTAAGGCGCCGTACCTAGACCTCTATCGCATATAGTTAGATAGGGTATGTTTGGCGCCGCCGTGCCCCAAATCGGTGCCTATACTTACCCTTTTGGGGTCAGAATGTATTAGAGGGGTCAATGCCCTAAAATGCCCTGTGGTCACCTAAGTGGCACAAGTCCTAGTTTAGGCGCTAGGCGCCGTACCTAGACCCCTACCGCATATAGTTAGATAGTAAAAATAGGGTATATTTGGCGCCGCCTTGCCCCAAATCGGTGCCTATACTTACCCTTTTGGGGTCAGAATGTATTAGAGGGGTCAATGCCCTAAAATGCCCTGTGGTCACCTAAGTGGCACAAGTCCTAGTTTAGGCGCTAGGCGCCGTACCTAGACCCCTACCGCATATAGTTAGATAGTAAAAATAGGGTATATTTGGCGCCGCCTTGCCCCAAATCGGTGCCTATACTTACCCTTTTGGGGTCAGAATGTATTAGAGGGGTCAATGCCCTAAAATGCCCTGTGGTCATCTAAGTGGCACAAGTCCTAGTTTAGGCGCTAGGCGCCGTACCTAGACCTCTATCGCATATAGTTAGATAGGGTATGTTTGGCGCCGCCGTGCCCCAAATCGGTGCCTATACTTACCCTTTTGGGGTCAGAATGTATTAGAGGGGTCAATGCCCTAAAATGCCCTGTGGTCACCTAAGTGGCACAAGTCCTAGTTTAGGCGCTAGGCGCCGTACCTAGACCCCTACCGCATATAGTTAGATAGTAAAAATAGGGTATATTTGGCGCCGCCGTGCCCCAAATCGGTGCCTATACTTACCCTTTTGGGGTCAGAATGTATTAGAGGGGTCAATGCCCTAAAATGCCCTGTGGTCACCTAAGTGGCACAAGTCCTAGTTTAGGCGCTAGGCGCCGTACCTAGACCCCTACCGCATATAGTTAGATAGTAAAAATAGGGTATATTTGGCGCCGCCTTGCCCCAAATCGGTGCCTATACTTACCCTTTTGGGGT
>NC_079164.1:94569390-94595653 GCF_947568905.1 Ostrea edulis | reverse complement strand
GTGTCTCCCGGTGTCGGAAATTCACACTCGACTCTAAAAACCAGAACAGGAGCGTGCTTGGCACTCACCATGTGTTATAATATACATGCGTATATATATTTTCTTTGATAAAGACAATTTGTTAGTTTCTTAGATTTACTTAAAATGATTTAGGCATTGTTTAAATGTTTTTGATTAATTGTTAGAAATCTATAATTGAAATTTAATTGTTTTATTTGATCATTAGAAAGAACATTGCTGCACCTGTTTGTAATTTCTCAAACTTGACATCCTTCTCCCCGTTCCACCGTATCGATGCTATTCCCTTGAAATTGTTATCAGATTTATGGTCAGATCTAAGACTGGTGTTTCTTTGAATTTGTTATCCTTACTCAAAATGTTTCCTGTCCTGTAAATTGGTGTCATTGAGCTTCCCCCTAATTTTAGTACCGTTTTTAAATTTGTTTCATTGGTTCATTTAATGAAAAGTGGGAGGAGTTGTCAAAGATGAGACGTGCGTGAGTTTGTCTGTTATTCACTTTTACTTTTACTTTTACCTTTGACTCTTACAAATTTTTGTGTTAAAATGCAGTTTTTAATTTTGTACTTTTTGGACTTGAATAAATTCTAAACTTTAATAAGGAATTATTATTTACAAAACAACGAAAACACTACACATGAGCAATTTAGAAAGGATAGTGAAAAGGTCAATATTAAGGAGAAGAAAAGAGGGGGGGGGGTCCTATAGCTTGATACATGTAGCTAAATCCGAGGATTCTGGAAAACGCAAATTCAAAATTATCATTAAAAAGTTATTAAACAGCTGCTTTGAATGTACTGCCTATATTTACATATTTTCTCCTGAGCGAGAGAGAGAGAGAGAGAGAGAGAGAGAGAGAGAGAGAGAGAGAGACGGACATAGAGAGAGGGAGAGAGTCCAACATATTCATTGGCCAAAAAACCCCACAACAAATCAACAGGAAGAAGATTTATTCAATAAAGTCTGATCAGATCGTCTAAAGTAAAGTGAATTATACATGTAGTCTCTAACAAATTTGCGCGAGTTATGGAGTAGATTATGATGTGGATTAAGGATGATATTGAAATTAAAAACTTTCAAATTTACTTTATTTAGTCAAAAAGTGCAGTTTTGCGGGTAGAAAATAATCTGGAAAAAAAATTAAAACCCCTGCTGGACTCGAACCCGCAATCCTATGTACAGTTCAAAATTGAGTCGACGCGCTAAACAACTGTTCTAAGCTATTATCTATAAATAACAGAGTTCTATGTAGGATAGCAACAGAACCACACTGTACTATAAATAACAGAGTTCTATGTAGGATAGCAACAGAACCACACTGTACTATAAATAACAGAGTTCTATGTAGGATAGCAACAGAACCACACTGTACTATAAATAACAGAGTTCTATGTAGGATAGCAACAGAACCACACTATATTATAAATAACAGAGTTATATGTAGCACAGCAACAGAACCACACTGTACTATCAATAACAGAGTTCTATGTAGCACAGCAACAGAACCACACTGTACTATAAATAACAGAGTTCTATGTAGGATAGCAACAGAACCACACTGTACTATAAATAACAGAGTTCTATGTAGCACAGCAACAGAACCACACTATACTATAATTAACAGTTCTATTTAGCACAGCAACGGAACCACATTGTACTATAGATAACAGTTCTATTTAGCACAGCAACAGGACCACATTGTACTATAAATAACAGAGTTCTATGTAGCACAGCAACAGAACCACACTGTACTATAAATAACAGAGTTCTATGTAGCACAGCAACAGAACCACAATGTGCTATAAATAACAGTTCTATGTAGCACAGCAACAGAACCACATTGTACCATAAATAACAGTTCTATCATAATTTTAAGCTCATCCAAGCCTTTTTGTTCAGGTAAACTAAAACTTAACAATATTCATAGTGTAACGGACAGTGTAAGAGGGAACTTATACTGCCTCACTAGTGAGCTAACTTTTCATTCTCTTTAGAGAAGTCGAGAGGCATAGCCTTCGTCGTCAATGAAGGCTATGCCTCTCGACTTCTCTAAAGAAAATAGTGATGTGGTAGAGTCTCTCATTTGATCACGCAAGTTAAGCAACGGCAAGTGTGAGCAGCACTTGACTGGGTGACCGCTACACGTTACAAATTGGTGGCAGCGGTGGGATTCTGGTGTTTGGTGGGTCTTCTTCAGGTAGAGTTTCTTAGGAGCTCTGGGACTTCGTGTCCATGCACGGACATGGTTTTGTCCGGGGACTACGGGTGGTTATCGTCGGTAACGGCGGATGCCGCTGGTAAAGAAGTGTCAAACATTCAGAGAACGCACGCTAAGCTCTGGGATGAAGCTTTCCCGAGCGGAGGGGGGGGGGGGGGGGTAGCGGTCAGTATAAGAGGGAACTTATACTGCCTCGCTTGTGTATGGAGCGCCAAATTAACATAAACTCAAATAATTGAAGATATCTTCAATTATTTGAAGATATCATCAATTCATTTGATGCGCACAACAATTGAATTAAAGATCTCTTCAAATAATTAATGATATCTTCAATTCTGAATTATTGCGCGCATTAATTGAATTGATGAGAGCATTAATTCTTCAGCTGATTTGATGCGCGCTTTAATTGAATTAATGATCTCTTCAAATGAATTAATGATATCAACAATTGAATTGATGCGCGCTACAATTCAATTGAAGAGAGCAATAATTGATATAATGCGCGCATTAAATCAATTGATGAGAGCAATAATTGAATTGATGCGCGCATTCATTCATTTGATGAGAGCAATAATTGATTTAATGCGCGCATCAATTCAATTATTGCTCTCTTCAATTGAATTAATGATATCTTTAATTCATTTGAAGAGAGCAATAATTCTTTTAGAGAGAGCAACTATATAATTAAAGATATCTTCAATTCAACATATCCACAATTGAATTAATGATATCTTTAATTGAATTGTTGCTCTCTTTAAAAGCATTGATGCGCGCATTAATTCCTTATACAAAGGCATTGTAAATGATTTAAAGATATATTCAATTGAATTAAAGAGATCTTCAAATTATTTAAACCGAGCACTAAATTAATTATTGCGAGCAATATTTCTACTAAATTGATGCTCTCCTCAAATGAATTGAAGAGATCAATAATTGAATTAATGCGCGCATCAAATCTATTATTGCTCTCATTAATTGAATTAACGCGCGCATCAATTGAATTGAAGAGAGCAATAATTGAATTAATACGCGCATTAAATCAATTATTGCTCTCATTAATTCAATTGATGCGCGCATTAATTCAATTGATAAGAGTAATAATTGAATTGAAGCGCGCATTAATTCGTTTGATGAGAGCAATAATTGATTTAATGCGCGCATTAATTCAATTAAAAAGAGCAACAATTGAATTGATGATATCTTCAAATAATTAAAGATATCTTCAATTATTTGAGTTTATGTTAATTTGGCGCTCCATACTTGTGAATTAGCTTTTCAAGTGATGTGGTAGAGTATCTGTTTTGATCACGCAAGTTAAGCAACGGTGAGCGTGGACAGCACTTGGCTGGGTGACCGCTACATGTTACAGTAGTATGTTCTTTCAAACTCTAAAATGTATTTTTCCATATTCTAAGTGCAAAAAAGTCATTATTTATTTTAAATCCACTAGTACCAACTCTTTTTAATACTCTTAATGTTCGAGGGCACGAGTGTGTATTAATTTGATAAGATAAGATAAGATATAAGATAAGATAAGATAAGAAAACTTTATTTCAATTCGGCATGTATAAAACACAGATAACATAAGCTCTATAGAGCTTTTTACCGAATATAAAACATATACATCAACATTAAAATAATAAAACAACATGCAGCAATATTTAAGATTCATGCAATCTGGTATTTCATATAGATCCTAGCCGGAGATCAGGTGGCAAGCGCCTCTCTGTCCAACGACTAACATCTACATGCAGTATGACATACAACAAACAGGGAGAAATGTTAATTTTTCATGGTTGAGTAAAAATTTATAAATACGATTAAGACACAGAACTTAGAATTTTAAAATAACTAGATGATTTCTAAAAATATGGTTATTTTAAATAAATATTATAAGCTAAAGAAAGTTACAACTGAAAGGAGCAAACCAGAAAAAAACAATCATCTGCATGCAGAACAGCAACATTTAGTACCACTCCAGGACTGCATTAAGCTCTTAAATTGAGAGAAGCTATTTTCAGTCCTGAAATGGTCCGGAAGGCTGTTCCACAGTGTGGCAGAAACAATTTAAAAGATCTCTTGCCATATTTTGATGTTCTGACTTGTGGAATGTCCAAAATGTTATTGTATCTAAAAGAGTATTTTGAATTTCTTGTGTGTACAAGATTGTGCAGACATGAGGGCGACAGTTTATTCAAAATCTTAAAAGTTTCAAGCGCCATAGTTCTCATTCTTCGAATCTGCAAAGAAGGCACCTTTGCTTTAATCAATAAGTTTTCATATGAGCTGTTGAGATCATCGTATACAAAGCGAAGCGCTCTTTCCTGCACTTTTCCTATCTTTTTGGAATTTTTCTCCGTACAAAAATGCCAGGCCAAAAGGGCAAAAATTAAAATTACTAAGAATAAAAGTATGAAAAATTGTAAGTTTGCTTAATCTGTTCAAAAATGGGCCTAAACATTTAAGAAGATCCAGTTGTTGGGATGCCTTCCTGCAGATTGTACTAATATGAGCGTCAAAATTTAATTGATAGTCAATCTCAATCCCCAGCAATTTAATATTTTCTTCACAAGTTAGTTCAAAATTTTGCATATTTATAGACGGAGATTTTTCAAAAGTTTTCTTCCCAACTGCCAAGATTTGAAATTTATCAGGGTTTGCTTGCATCTTGTTAATTTTGAACCAGTCAATGAGCTGGTTTGAGTCAGACTCTAAAGTCGAAATAAGTAGATCAAAATTTGGACTAACAAAGGATAAAGTATTGTCATCTGGATAATTATACAGAGAACTTTCAATTAAAGATATCATTAATTCAATTGTGGATATGTTGAATTGAAGATATCTTTAATTATATAGTTGCTCTCTCTAAAAGAATTATTGCTCTCTTCAAGTGAATTAAAGATATTAATTCAATTGAAGAGAGTAATAATTGAATTAATGCGCGCATTAAATCAATTATTGCTCTCATCAAATGAATTAATGCGCGCATCAATTCAATTATTGCTCTCATCAATTGATTTAATGCGCGCATTATATCAATTATTGCTCTCTTCAATTGAATTGTAGCGCGCATCAATTCAATTGTTGATATCATTAATTCATTTGAAGAGATCATTAATTCAATTAAAGCGCGCATCAAATCAGCTGAAGAATTAATGCTATCATCAATTCAATTAATGCGCGCAATAATCAGAATTGAAGATATCATTAATTATTTGAAGAGATCTTTAATTCAATTGTTGAGCGCATCAAATGAATTGATGATCTTCAATTATTTGAGTTTATGTAAAATTTGGCGCTCCATACAGCTGCTATATAATAATTTTTATCCAAGGCTTCCCGCCAGTCTTCTAAAAGTCTGACCAACGTGGTCTGGCATCCATGTCCGCGCCTAAATGCACACAAGGGATTGAAAATTTTATCAAAAAAATCATACAATTGTATTTCACACACCTTTTCAAAAACCTTGGAAAAAAACAGGAAGAACACTCACAGGTCTATAATTTGATATACATAAGGGATCGTTTTTCTTATGTAATGGTGTTACCTGAGCTTTTTTTAAAGAATCAGGAAACACACCATTATCAATAGACACATTGATCAATGAATATAAATGTTTAGACACTATCGGTTTACATTGTTTAATTACTTTAGCTGGAATATTATCATACCCAGAAGCTTTTTTAATATTTATTTTATCTATAATTTTGTCAACTTTATCAGATGTCACATGCTCAAATTCAAAACTGTTCACCACATCCACATGCTTTTTTATTTCCACTATACTAGGGTGAGTATTAGGGTCATATACTATGCCTTCCCCAATTTTATCTGCAATGGTAGAGAAAAAAGTATTAAACTTTTCAGAAACTTCACGAGTATCATTTATTATTTTATCATTTTCACACAAAAGTATATTTTGATCCCCAGAATTACATTTTTTTTTTTTTTTTTTTTAGAGAAGAACGGTTTAACAGTTTTCCAAAAATTTACATTTTTGGCCCCACCCGTGCAGCGTTCAAGAAAATAGGTTTTCATCGAGTTCTTTTTCAATTTTGTTACCAAATTTCGCTGCTTTCTGAAATTTTCCCAAGTTTTAGAATTTCTGTTTTTTGTGTATTGGGAATAGCACATATGTTTTTTGTATATGGCTCCTCTTAACTCACTATTCATACATGGAAGTGGATTTTTTCTTGGTTGTCTATTTTTTACTGGAGCGTGTTTGTCAAATTCTCAATAGCTGGAAATGAAATTTTCTCAAGATCACTATTAAAAAGTTCACAATCAAAATTTTTGTAACTTCTATAAGAAATTATTTTTCTTCTCTGAACTGGGATTTGCCATTTTATTGAGACTGAGATGATATTATGACAGTCACTGATACCAGTGGAAAAAATTTGTATATTAAAACACTTATTTTTCTGATTTGTTAAAACTACATCCACTAATGAAGGGTTACGATTTTTCATAAAACATGTTGGTTCTACAACTAATTGTTAAAAATCAAAAACATCACATAAATCTTTTAAAGTTTGGCATTTTTTATAATTCAACATGTCAAAATTTAAGTCACCAATAACTATATTTTCGTAATTTATTATACATTGATCTATGTTCTTCATAAATAAAGTTGAGAAATCGTTGTCAGACATTGACGGGGGCTTATACATGCCCATAACAAGCCACTTTTTTCTGGTTTATATGGTCTTCCACGCTGATGTTTTCCAGTGTTGATGTAATAATTGATTTGTGTTGCATGTGTTGAGTTCACACCACACAGACAAAACTAGTTTATGCAAATAAATCAGAAGGAAATTTTAAGAGCAAAGAGGTCAAGTTTAATAGACACTTCTTTCCCCGATTTACTTAATTCAAACACTAGTTAGAAAAATATAGACATTTCACTGTGTGCATATTTTACACGTTACGACAATCAAAACTTATGTGCAGGCACATGCCTACTCGAGCCCAATGATGCTACGCTGTTGTCGGCTGTGTTAATGTTTAAGACTAACATTAGCTCTGAATCTGCCATTAGTCAAGGTGTAATGACAGGAGATGCGTACTCACCCTAGGCACCAAGCATGCCAGGCGAAAGTTTAAACTTCTTATCTTATGTACAATAAAATTGACTCAGGAATTTCATAAGTTCTAACTTAAGATACGAACGACATTTCTATCTAAGTAAATGAATGAAAAAGTGAGCAAGCTCACATACCCCACGTTCCAACATTGCTTGACAATGCCTCACATAATGAATGGTAATGTTATGCATTACTGCAAGAACAGGACAGACGGGCTCGAAATTCTAAGTTCAAAAGGGGCTTTTGACAGAAAAATTATTCAATAAGAATTTCCTGGGAATTTGCACATCTACACAGTGTGTCCTTCTTATAACTAAAAAGTTTCACGAAATTCTGTTGAGCAGTCGCAGTGGAGTTGCACAGACGAGAAAGGGACTGACTGACAGGTCAAAAATATTATACCCCCACCACTTCTATGATTAAATGTGTACATACTGGCAAGTAGTTAAAAATTTAATGATCACCAGGAGCTTTGTCTCAATTCATTTTCTCTGTCATGGAACAGCAGGAGGGAAGGGGGAAGCCATTTTTACTTAGAAAAAAAACAAAAAAAAAAAACTCCAGAAAAATATCTTAACGTAGGATAGTTCATAGGCTGTTGTAAAGTTATGATGATTTATTAAATGTAACTTAAGTTCAGAAGTTTGATAACTTACTATATTTATGTAGCAATATTCCATTATCACCTGCATATGTTTATATCTCTCAGTTAAATCGATTCACAAGAGCTAGTTCTGCATATGGTCAGTTTTTGGGTCGAGACAGGCTACTGACAAACAAGTTGATGGTACAGGGTTCAAACAATCTGTTTAAAATCAGCATTTCGCAAATTCTACGGTCGTTATAACGATCTAGTTTGCCAATACAACCTATCATTGGGTCAAATGCTGTCTGACGCGTTTAATACGAATTGTTAGGCCGTTTTTGCCACTGATTTTGACAACGGATAACTCCGTTTACCTGATCAAGATATAGGGCTCACAGTGGGTGTGACCGGTTTACAGGGGATGTTTACTCCTCCTAGGCACCTGATCTCACCTCTGGTATATCCAGGGGTCCGTGTTTGCCCAACTCCTTATTTTGTATTGCTTATAGGAGTTATGAGATTGATCACTGTTCGTTATCTTCACCTTTCATAAGACAGATATTTATTGTAACTTCTTACAATGAAATCTTGAAGGTAAGAAGTTTCGTAAAGCCTGTATCCATGGGTCTGTGTTTATCTGATCAAGATATAGGGCTCACAGCGGGAGTGACCGGTCAACAGGGGATGCTTACGCCTTTTAGGCACCCAATTCCACCTCTGGTAGATCCAGGGGTCCGTGTTTGCCCAACTATCTATTTTGCATTGCTTATAGGAGTTACATGAGATTGATCACTGTTCGTTATGTTCACCTTTTCATTTATAGAGTATTATCACTAACGCTGCTGGAGTAGGTAAAATGCCAATAAAATGTAATGGCATAGACTCAGCATTCTGACCAGTCTACTTCAAAATATACTGAACCAGTCAAAATGTTTTATTTTCAAACAGTTTTATATTTTATTGAAAAGCTTAATACAAAAGATCAAAATATAAACTATTTCAAGGTACAATACATAAAAAAAAAATACATGCCGAAAAAAATGTTCATGATAATCCTGCATGTTACCCGTTACTTAATCTTGTGTTTGATATACTAAAAGTGGAGTTCATGCAAGTTAGTCTAATGTACTAAAGATATTAGAAAAATTTGCATTAAAAAAAATGACTAAACATCATTAAGTAAAGATCATACATCTACTACGTTTGAAATCTATGCACCATAAATTCACCAGTATCAACGTTAAACATTTGATAAATCTGAATAAAAACAATTAAAGTGTAAAAATAAATACACATGAATTACCACTACATACATGTATATTGCACTTCTATTTTCATTTACAGATTACACATTTTGTTCCAAAAGAAAAAAAATCATCATTCACGAAACTGTCTGTCAAAATATTGTGCTAGTACAGGTCATGTGATCAGTACATAGTGTCCGTTATCGATACTATTCTATAAATATCACTATAATCATGTGATCAGTACATAGTGTCCGCTATCGGCACTATTCTATAAATATCACTATAATCATGTGATCAGTACACGGTGTCCGCTATCGGTACTATTCTATAACTATCACTATAATCATGTGATCAGTACACGGTGTCCGTTATCGGTACTATTCTATAACTATCACTAAAATCATGTGATCAGTACACGGTGTCCGCTATCGGTACTATGCTATAACTATCACTATAATCACAGGCATCTCTAGGGATTAAATGTCGACCGTAGGACATCCGTATTATGTGGGTTCATCAGCAATGTAAGCATGGGGAAATTCGCCAGTTTCGAGATACATTGGAGTTAGTTCTCTTTGGAGAACTCTCGTACATAATAAGGCGTGAAACAACTTATTTGCATGCAGGAGTGGGACAAATACTCATTACTGCATAAGTGAATCTGCTCAGTAAGTTTCTCATATGCAGTTTCATCCCTGAATTTCAACTGATTCACAAACTAAGTAAATGATAAGTATTCAGGGAGTAATTAAATACATGAGATTCTTTTTATATGGTTTTGGTTGTATGAATCATACCCAGGGTATTTATTGCAAATATGACATTGTTTTATGTTTCCACTTTAGTAAAACATTTCTTTCAATGGTATTTTGTATTTCCTACAATTACATATTTAAAGAGAAGCCGCTTTTAATGCATTTTATTGTCTTCCTCACTGACTGAAAATACTTCAACAATCAAAGTTCCACTAAATGCACCTCCTACACAGAAGAGTTCTTATCTCGAACCTGGCATATTTATGTGGGTATGTCAGCGATGTAAGCACGGGGAAATCTATGAAAACAATAAATTCAGATATACAAAAATTATCCCAAGCTTGTTATGTCATAGAGACAGGCAATGAAATTAACAGCTACATATTTTCACTAGTCATTGCTTCATTTCTGTAACAGCAATGTTTTAGCAATGTATGGAAGACTGTGCATGCATGTAGTCCTTTGTTTAAAATATGCAAACTTTTCATACAGAGGATAATGATTTTACACAAAACAACTAAAATTTGGTAATCATTAAGTGTAAACATTGTATCGTACATGTTTGACTCATGAATGAACTTGGAATTAATTTCTTTTATATCTGTCCATCATTTTCACAAAATTTCAAATAGAGCAATGCATATATATTTCAAAAATTCCCAACTCTAGGGAAATAATGTTTCAAAAATGTCATAAAAATATTAAGTAACTGCTAACAAACTGGCAACACTGCTTATGAAAAATATATATAATGTGTGAGATAGATGGAATAAAAATGTCTAATTATATTTTTATTTATGGCTGGTTTAGGTTGGTCGTCTGTATTTTTATTGCTGTTTTAGGTTAATTTTCTAGTTTTCAGTTTTTTATCGCTGGTTTAGGTTGGCCGTGTGTTTTTATAGCTGGTCGTTGGTATTTTATAGCTGTTTTAGATTGGTCGTCCGTATTCTATCGCTGTTTTAGGTTGGTTGTCTGTTTTTTTATCGCTGCACGGTTTACGTTGGTTGTCTGTTTGGGTTCATACTTCTCATGGTGTAATACTTCACTACCTGCTGTGGTACCTCGGCCAACACTTGCCTTGCCAATTCAGCACCACCAACCTTTGAAAAAATAAGATTTCATTCAGAAAGAAGATATCAATTTTAATTTCTAAAAATTTCATTAGAAAGTCAAATGTGGTTGATCCTGTTGTCAAACCATGCTTGAAGGACAAAGATCAAATATAAAAATATAATATGTACTTGTGAAAAACACTTTTTCAAACATGGCTAGGTTTAAGAATATCAAAAATGGGCAACAGGCACAGCCTAATTTAGCCCTCTCCCTATATTTTTTATCCCCTAGGCATGAAAATGGAAAGAATGTGTTCAGCACTGGGATACCCATAAGATCATAGGATACCCAAGATTTTGGATGCCTCAAAGGAAGTAGGATTTTGTTGTGTTCACATGAGATTTTCTATCATTTGATTAAATAACAATGTGAATCAGTCATTAATACATTAAAAGTATCAATAAAAAGACAGTATGGAAAGATTTCAATTTTGGGGTAATGTTTCAATTAACCCTTACTACGCTACTTATATAATTACTATACTGGCTGCTGCATTCTTGTTGTTTCAGAAGACAAAATTGATGAATCATTTTTAAACTGTAATAACTTTTTCATTTTTCAAGATACAGAAAAACTTTACCTATGAAAATTGTTCTACAGATTACCATCTTTCCAAATATCTACTTTTTAACTTTATAATTTAAAATCTTACACCTGTGTTTACAGGTAAAACACAGGTAAAGTTTAAAAATATGACAAAATATGTTTGAAATTGTTTTATTGAAGAAATATTGCCTTAGTGATGCCTTTTATAGTTAGTGTGAATTGCAGAATATAAAATGGCAAAAAAAAGAAGTCATTTTACAACTTTGCAACAGGTAAATACAGGTAAACCAGGTGAAGAAAATAAATGAATTTTACAAGAAAACGTGTTTGTTTTTTCCTGCTGTTTTTCTGATTTGTATGCTTTTATCATGTTTATGTATACTACATATCTTGCTAAATAAATAAATAATAAATAGCATGTTAAAAAAATCAATAGGTTTAGGATTCTCTGTAATCGGTGTGTTTAGCCCTGGCGTCCCTGCAAATGGAGCACAAGACGGCATTGAATCATAAAGAGTCCAACCAAACTCTTCATCTTCGCGAACATTTATATCCTTCACTGATTGATCAAAGTCTATTTCTCTAACGACTTCAAAAATATTTGATATATCTTCAGGCCCGAACCCTTCAAAGTTGCTCGCATCACCGGAATCTTGTAATAATTGCATTAAGTCATCATTGATGTCCGATTCATTTTCACTTTCCGCCATGATTGTGTGTCATTCCTTTTTTGTCACTTCGTCTAAGTTATTTTTCTGTTTAACATTTATATAAAAGTTTTCATTATTTCAAGCACAAGACCGACCTGATTCATATATCTATAGGTTAAGGATAATTGCCAAGTTGTTCCGAACATCTAGCGATTGTAGTGCAATGCTTTATTTACGTCAATACAAAAACGACATATGCCGCGATCAGCAGCAATGGACAAAAAAGTCAGTGCGGCTTAAGCCGCGAATAGCGTAGTAAGGGTTAAAGATTTAAGGATAATGTAAAAAATAAAGGTGATTTCATAGGAAAAATTTTATGGTAAATATGGGTTTTTAGCAATATATAAACAGTTACAAATACTTGTAGTTTTATAAAATTCCACAGCAAATCTGTGGGGTATCCTATGTCCTTTTAAATACAGGAAGTCTTTTATTCTTTATCGTAAAACTAAAGCAAGGCTACTTACAGCGGGTGACAAGAAATCTCTAAAGGGAACAAATTGCACAATATCCCTTTCTGCTGGCCTGCCATTGGCTCCTTTCAGAACCCCGCCATCACCATCCAGAAAGTTCATGTCACTAAAATCTGCCTCCCCCACTCCCACAATAATGAGGGACATGGGCAGGCCTGAGGCATACACAATGGCGTCCCTTGTCTGGTCCATGTCAGTGATAATCCCATCAGTCAACAGGAGCAGCACATAATACGCCTACAAAAGTCGTTCTCTGTGTCATTTTAGATCAGCACATAACAGGCCAATAACTAAAAAAAATAGCTATTTGTAGCAGGCCAATAGCTAAAAACATGGCTATTTGTAGCAGGCCAATAGCTAAAAAACATAGGTATTTGTAGCAGACCAATAGCTAAAAAAAAAAAGCTACATTATGTACATGTATTTGAAGCAGGTAATTACTTACAAAAATAGCTATTTGTGTTGAAAGAGAATATTTCAAAATTCACTGAATTTCTATTGTCAAACTACACTGCAAGCTTTGTGTTTCAAGCCACAATACAAATGAGAGTAATCTTGTCCCTGTGCCCTACCCTCCAAGAAATCGAGGGAACAGAGAGTGTGTGCACACAATTCAGTTTGTCTGCCCACCTGTACCATGTTTTTAGCATAATAAAAGTAAACAAATCAGTAACAATTGCACATTTTTAAATAGGTAGAGCACTATCTTCTCTAATGTGGAATATCATGAATTATTAGCGTACACCAGAGAGGCGTTCTGTAACATGCATTATTTGATCAAAACCAAAAATACAAACATGTGCCCCCTTGGTTGCCTCCTCCTTTTGGGCCACCTCAGCAAACCTGGCCACATGGTAGATAATAGGAGCCACATTGGTCGGACCCCATAGTGTAACATTTTGGATTGCATTCTTATAAGCCTCGATCACACCATTTATACCTGAAATTGAAAACAGTTTCATGTCTTTGTTATTTGAAGAGGCTTGGACACTATTGAGATGAAAATTTTATTTTGCCATTTTTATTGTATACAATGCTTGACTAAAGTATTTCTAATGGTCAACCAAATTTGAATATCAGTTTTTGAGTTATAAGAGAGATACAGCACTCACAATTCTTTGTTATGTAAACAAGGCTCGTGCCATGTTTTGTTTAAATATAGATTGCTTATTAGAAAATAGCATGTTTAAAACAAAATGAAATGTATTAAACACTAGAAACTATTTAATTGTGTTCAGAATTAAGTTGTATATTGAAATATCTGTTTTAAACAAACTTTTACTGGTATATAAATTTAGCCTATATGTAAACAAAAACATGGCATGAGCCTTGTTTACATAACAAAGAATTGTGAGCTCTGTATCTCCCATGTACCTCAACAACTGACGTTGAAATTGTTGCTGACCATTACAAATGTCTTACTAATCATTGTAAACAATAAAAACGGAAAAATAAGATTTGAAAATTTTCAGCTCAAATCGTGTCCATGTCCCTTTATGGAATAGATGTAATCTACTAATTCATTTAATCATTTTTTTAAATATAAAGTATGATGAGGCAGTTTACACATTATAACTTATAAAATGAGTAGAAAGTACTTTCATTCCTCATAATTTAATTTTCATATGATGCAGAGTAATACTGTGGTATCATTTCAATTTGTGGGGACCAATTTTCATGGCTTGTCAATATTTTACACTTTCATTGGGATGTAATTTCGTGAGTTGTCAATATTTTACAGTTCTGTTGGATGTAATTTCGTGGGTTGTCAACATTTTAAAGTTCCGTTGGGATGCAGTTTCGTGGATATGGTTTCTATACATTCAAACATATACATTAAATATTTCATTTTGGTTTGAAATTCATAAGAATGGGGTATTATAATGTCATTCTCGGAACTTCATATGGCACAACACATTATACAATACGAACAAGAGGCCAACAGGTCATATCTGTCACCTGAGCATTAGTTAAAAGTATCACTAGCCCCAAGGGCTATAAAATCTATAATAATTCTCCCGTTCTGTACATCTAAGCTAAATTCAGCAGCAGTATAAAACAAGCTCACTTAAGAAATATAAATGCCTCTGAAATGTCCATAATGATGAAAGACTTATTTACACTATTTGACTATTTTGGACCTGCCCTACAGTAAGAACCCCGAGGTTGCAAATTTTACAATTTTGGTACATATAGTGTACATCCATTTCTGCTTCTCCCAAACATGCACTTAGTTTATATACAGTATCAGCAAATCTTTTAGTATTTTAAAGATAAAGACAATAATCACTATGATAATTTTGAACCCACTTTAGAACCTCAACCCCTATTGATGAAGTCATGAAATTTACAACTTTGGCAAATGGGTTAATGTTTTACACATATCACACTCTATACCAAGTTTGGCCCCGCCCTGGGGTCAGAACCTCTACCTTGGGATCATAAAATTTACAATTATCGTCGATGCATTCTTGCTCTAAATCACTATGCTTTTAGTTTTTCATACAGATGTGCGATTGTAGAGAAGACGACTTCTGAAAATTGGTCAATTTTTACCACGCCCCTAGGGTGCAGGAGTCCTGAAATTTACAATATAAGTTCCCCTATTCCCATTGATGCTCTATACAAAATTTGAAAATAATTGAAAAGGTATTTATCAAGAAAAAGTTTTAAAAATGTTCAGTTGTTAACAAAACAATGCAAAACAGATACAGGCCAATAACAATAGGTCATCTGAGTGACTCAGGTCAGGTGACCTAGAAATGGTTGTGAAGGTCAAATGATAAACTAATCAAATTGCATTTAACAAATGAAATCATATTATATTCATATGTTTATCAAATCTTTATCAAATACACAAATTGCATTCATTCATTCAGTATTTTATTCCTCCTTGCAGAGAGCACATCAGAATTACATAGATTACATAATTTGAATTTGATGTATATATGTTACCTGCACAGTAAGGATTTGAGGGATTGAAATTCAGAGCAAACTCCATTGAAATTGACCCATCAGGAAGCTTTGCCCCAAAGCCAAGGGCTGGGAATAATTTATCCCTAGTAAAAAAAAAAATATACCAACATAGAGAACACAATTTTGTCTTTTCCACATAAATCAGCATTTCATATTTAACAAGTCTTCTTTTATCTTTGATAAACAACAGTAGGTATCTATTTGTTTAAAAACTTCACTCACCAGAAAATGGACAAATGAGTTACTTAGACATTATTGTATTCTTTGTATGTTTAAATGTTGTCCATTTTTAACATACGTAACATTAACATTGTGTAGATGTCATAAAACATCACTTCCGACCACGACTTATTTATTAGAACTAAAAATAGAGATTATGTCATCACGCGGTTTAAAATTGCTTGCAAACTCTTTACAGTTATTTTTTGTTAAGAATAAGATATCTTACGGTTCAAAGTAAAGTTTCTTAAATTTGTTTATTTTTTTTAACTCGACAAGTCAGACTAGTAAATCGATATTTTACCTGACCAGACCTATCATTTAGTAGACTCGGTCAGTCAGACGTGCCTTAGTGTCAAATCCTGAGTGAGATATTCTTATTTCAAGAGTGCATCTACAGTATATGATCTTGGGAAAATTTTCAGGAACCATAGAAATATGTGTTATATATCAGTTATCTTCTTTTTCTCTTACTTTCTTTTTATGTTTCCTTATAAGCCATTCATATGGTCTTAAAATGTGAGTTTTTCATCTGCAGATGCAATTTTTTAAAATGTAGGTCTTAGATATAAAATCGATTCAGTATATTGGGCGAGCTAACGAGCTAGCAAAAATTATCGACCTTATCACCAAAAATTACAGTATGTGCGATATTCCCGACACACAATAGGACTTACGTGTCGTATTCCTGACAAACAGATCCCACCGCATGGATGGCCTGCATGTATTGGTTGGGATAAATATCAGATGCAATAAAGTGAAGAGAGTTCGCTTCCCTGGGATCTCCATTAGATCCAGTAAAATCAACTCCAACCTGCAAAGTAAGAAACACCCGTGTTACTGGAGTTCTCGAAATAGTCAGTCTGTCGTCAAATTATCAACAAGTAACTGAAACAGAATAGCTGAAGATCTGTAGCTCTCTGGGGAAATATTGGGGCAGTCCAGTCTTGTCTGTCCTAGTATTTTTCCCTGAGCTACAGATCTGCAACTAGGAACAGAAGTGCTAAAAGCACATCTCGATAACAAAGTTATGGCCTTCAACAAATCTTTGTAACATCTTTACTTGTGTCCATCTTTACAGTGATAATGGTTGAGGGTTACATAACTGATCATAAGTAACCTTCATGCAATGTATTCTCACTGAGGCTGGAAGAATGACCCATTTTTTTTTTTTTTATAAAGATTGCTCTGATTCTAGAGGTTTTAGCCATACTCTTAAAAACCGCAAAAGGACTGGGATCACAAAAGCTCTGTTCATCTGTTCACTTACCCTTAAAGATGCAACACAGTAATTTCAGAAAATGACAGTCCAGTTTCTCTGAAGAAGTGAACAATTTACAATGCATGGTGCATGATGGACGTCGATAGACCAGGATCAATAGCAACAGGGTGCATGCCTGAGCGATTCAGTCAGACAAATATCATATAGAGACTTACAGAAAGGCATCTGTTAATGATGCTTTGTGAAGACATCCTCATTATATCAACAAAAAGGTGAAGATAAGAAACAGTGATCAATCTCAACTCTTATAAAAGGTGAAGATAACGAACAGTGATCAATCTCATAAGTCCTATAAAGGGTGAAGATAACGAACAGTGTTCAATCTCATAACGCCTATAAAAGGTGAAGATAACGAACAGTGGTCAATCTCATAACTCCTATAAAGGGTGAAGATAATGAACAGTGATCAATCTCATAACTCCTATAAAGGTGAAGATAACGAACAGTGATCAATCTCATAACTCCTATAAAGGTGAAGATAACGAACAGTGATCAATCTCATAAGTCCTGTAAAGGTGACGATAACGAACAGTGTTCAATCTCATAACGCCTATAAAAGGTGAAGATAATGAACAGTGATCAATCTCATAACTCCTATAAAAAGTGAAGATAACGAACAGTGATCAATCTCATAACTCTTATAAGGAATACAAAATAGAGAGTAGGGCAAACACAGACCATAAATGAGCTGACTGCACATAAGGTCAGGGTGAAAAATAAAAGTAAATTGGAAACGTATATTTTTACGTGCTGTATTTATTTCTGTTAAGTCCATGATCACATGAAATTCGTGTAATTTCATATCAGTGGACTTAAAACTATGCAAGCCATTTTCATGTAAGCCATATGCAACACAGCAGAATTTCAAACCCACGGACCAAACCAAAAATGGTAATTCGTGAAAAATTGATAACATCTACAGTATTAGTCAAACTCTCATTAAGCGGTACTTCTTTGTCAAGTTTGAAGCGGGTGTCCTTTATAGATTATTTAGGAATGAGTTACTCTTTGTTGGTAAAGTTTGAAGCAGATGTCCTTTATAGGTTAATCAGAAATGAGCTAATCACATAATCCATTAATTTGAAGTAAGGATCATACAATGGAGTAAATGCCGACCATGGTCCAAATATTTTGGCAGAGCTGTTATGCTCTTATCAAGCTACACCATGTCCCTGCCATGATGTGGTGGGGCATAGAAATGTAGCTTTGTTGCTCTTGAGAAGAAACCATTTCATTCTCATAAAAAAGTGTAGTGGCCCCATCCTTGTCCCCCAAGAACCATGATTTGCTCAAAAATGTTTTGTTTTTCCTAACTTAATGGTTCTTGAGAAGTAAAATTTTTAATGATCAAACTTAATTTTTACTATGGGTCCTGCTATTCTGGACGTGAAAATATAAAAAACAGATTGATGGACTAACTTTGATCAGTAAACTCAGCTCAGCTAAGAATAAAAAGTGTAATTTCAGACTTAGAATGCTGGGGCCCGTTTTACAAAACAACTTACGGCAAAGTCACAAGTCTTAAATTGTATTACACAGTTATTACTTAAAGTGAATTACGTAAAACTTTTCTGAGGCTTAATTTTCAACATTTAAAAAAAAAAAATTTGCATTTGGAGTGAATGACCTTACAACAAACCGGAAAATTGCAGTATGTAAAGTTTGTCGTAAGTTCTTTTGTAAAACGCGCCCCTGAATTCCACTGTAAAGGGACTTGGAAACAAGCTATTTCTGAAGATAAGATGTTGATATACTTGCAGTAAAATTAATCTGCATTCCACCATAGATAAACTCCAAAAAGTTTGGCTGTCTGAAAAACTAAGAAAGAAGAACAATGATAAATGGCTATGATGAATAAATATAAATTATGTCTTACGTTCAACTTGATGAAAAGAATCCAGGATTACATACCCTGATGTTTGTCATATGTGCCACCCCAGAGTTTTTTTTATCTTTTTTGTATTTCTTCTTGGGATTTATAAAGGGAAATTGTACCTGAAAAAAGATTCAATCTGTTTTACATATATAATTTTATAACGAATTTACAGTTTTGTTAGATGAAAATGATTTTACAGTACATATCGATGAGTACGGTATAATGGTTTTACAGTGCAGTTAGATGATTTTATAGTACATGTTGATGAGTACGGTATAATGGTTTTACAGTGCAGTTAGATGATTTTACAGTACTTGTAGATGAGTACGGTATAATGGTTTTACAGTGCCATTAGATAAGTATAATTTGACCATAACAAAGTGTCAGATGCGTATAATTTTACCATACTGTCAGATGAGTAAAATTTTACCATACTGTCAGATGAGTATAATTTTACCATACTGTCAGATGAGGATAATTTTACCGTACTGTCAGATGAGCATAATTTTACCATACTGTCAGATGAGTATAATTTTACCATACTGTCAGATGAGCATAATTTTACCATATCGTCAGATGAGGATAATTTTACCATACTGTCAGATGAGTATAATTGTAAGTACTGTTAGATGAGTGTAATGATTTTACAATATCATTTAATGTGAAATTCTAAAGTACAATGATTTTACAGTGTATCATTTGTTAATTTCTATATAAATTGGGATGAAGTTTGATGTATAATTTTAGAGTACAATGATTTTACAGTGCACCGTTCGTTAATTTCTATATAAATTGGGATGAAGTTTGATGTATAATTTTAGAGTACAATGATTTTACAGTGCACCGTTCGTTAATTTCTACATAAATTGGGGCGTAGTTTGATGTATAATTTTATAGTACAATGATTTTACAGTGTACCGTTCGTTAATTTCTATATAAATTGGGGTGTAGTTTGATGTATAATTTTATAGTACAATGATTTTACAGTCTACCGTTCTTTAATTTCTACATAAATTGGGGTGTAGTTTGATGTATACATAATTTTATAGTATAATGTTTTTATAGTGTACTGTTCGTTAATTTCTATGGGATGAAGTTCTTTTCTCACCCTATGTTACCCACCCGTGCTCTTCGTTGATTCTCTCCGAGAAATCAAATCGACTCAGAACCACAGTTTGCGCGATGTGTTTTCATATCGTTATTTATTCTACAGTGTAGGATGGTGTTCTCTACAAACACAATTCAAATGTTACCTCTTTCCCCTCCACTGCAGCTTGCTCCAGCTGTGCAATGGTAGTTGTGAATGAGCCAATCAGATCATGGGATCCATCGCTGTCGTGATCGCTGCAGCAGAACTTAAACAACACACAAAATTGTATTTACAGGTTCAAATATATCAAATTCAAATACTTTCTCTGTATTGATAGGAACTGGATTGTATTGATACTTGTATTCATACCTGTACTTCCTGTTGTTTGTTACCTGCACACAATGTATGTACTGCCATATTAAATGGCCGCCACACTGGATTCAAGGTGTCTTTGCAAACCTTATAGAAATTATTCAAGAAGGTTTTCAATAGGAAACAATAATTTCTTTTTTAAATCTAAAATGATTTACTCTGAACATACATATCTAATAATCTGATATTAGATAATCAGTGTTTATGGATATTAGATGCACTGTGCCTTATGAAATTGTTAGCTTAAGTTTTCGATATGAGACAGCTGACTGAATGACACCAGCTCTCATTCCCTAATTCTTTACCAGACAATGAGGAGTTTTTATGACATAGATATACATTACAGGCACTAATATTCACCTACCTCTGTTCTATGTACCACTTGCCAACTTCCATCTGAAGCCTGTCGAGAAATTTCTAGGAAAGGGTCTGATTTCCCCATGAAGTCCTGAAAGAAACTCAGAATGTGACCATACTCTAGGTAAAAAGGATCAATAACTAAAGGGTAGTGTGAGCGATGTGGCATTCCTAGCTAGTGGGTTAACCCTTTGTCTTGATTTGTAGTGCTGGACTTGTGTCTCTGTTACATATGGTACTCACATTGGGACCTGGGTTATCTCTGGCGGGTGAGATATCCTCAGTACTTCACCCCACAGGTGTTGGCACTCTGGAAGAGTCAGGGACGACTCCTCTTAAAAAGGAGGGGGACAATGTGGTGGTGTGAGTGATATGACATTTCTACTAGCTCTGGCTAGTGGGTTAACCTTTAGCTCGATTGGTAGAGTGCTAGACTTGAGTGCCAGAGACCCAGGTTCAAATCCCATCAGAGGCATAAAAATGTCTCTGTTACACTAGTAAGAAATAATTTTGCGAGTTTCCACAAGTTTCATATGATCAAGTTTTACTGTATACTTATGTTAGGGGAGGTTACCTTATTGTCTACTTTTGTAGCCCCAATATGAAGATACACCATTTCTCCTCCTTCTCTGACCTCCTCGGACCTTACCTACAAATAATCAAATGTAAGTACCATAGCATTCAAATATCAGTCAACTAAACCTGAACAAGATTACTACGCAAAGCCATGTCTCTCACCGCCACAAAAAAGTGCAAGTATAAAAGTCCCATAACTCCTGTAAACTTTGTAGAATGAAATTGTAGTGGACTATGATCAACTACAGCTACATATTGTGACTAACAATCCTGCAAAATTTGAACAAATTCCACACAGCAGTTTCGGAAGAGTTGCGTCCACAAAGTGTTCCTATAGTTTAGCATGTACAAATTCAACAAAGTCCCATAACTCCTGTAAAATTTGTCAAATTAAAATGGCGGCACAATATGATCAACTACATATGGTGAGTGACTAACAATTCTACAAAGTTGAGCGTTTTCGTCAGAATTGCATCCACAAAGTCAAGTGGGACGGACACCAGTATATCTATCTTCCCTTCCACAATGAAAAAATACCTATACTGAAAACGATTTTGTATTTCACCCAGTCTGTACTAAATATATACACACACACACACACACACACATATATATATACACACATATATATATATACACACACACACATATATATATATACACACACACACACACACACACATATATATATATATATATATATATATATAAAGAGAGAGAGAGAGAGATGTATATACATATTGTACTTACGTAAATCAGTGAACCACCTACTGGTTTTCCATCTCTTTTTTGCAAGGCGGAGGAGAAAGGGTTGCGTGAAACAATCTGCAACATAATTTTAAAATATCTACATGTGTTTAAAGAACATAGTGTTTCAAACGTGAGAGCTATACTGATACTGGAAATGTCCGAGACATACCTGTGCCAGATTACATTCTATTTTCCCCAAAAAGTCGTCATCTGTCAGCTTGCTGGTGTGGTTATCCAAGTCATAAACTTCTATTTTCACTTTCTGAATTTCTTCAAAAAAGTACTCCACAGTAAAGGGAGTGACAAATTTGGGATCGTGACAGTTCTTGATATGTTCAGTTCTTCCAATCTGAAAAATAAGTATATTAACTTTGTGACCTTCCCATAAACTTTGATTATTTTGTGATTCATACAATGTTCAGCACCTTAGAGTAATCTATTTTATATGAGGTGTTATATATAAATGTCCTAATTATTATAATCACTACATATTAAAATTGATACTTATTTTGAGATATGATGTACATTTTTGTCAAAAGACTTCTCAAAATGGGGGCCTGCTGGCCTAATCTCATTGAGATGCCATGTTCGGAAGAGGCGTCAGTCCAAATATCCAGCCTTGACGAATCTCACTGAGATTACTGTATCACATTTACCTTTTTTATTTCTAAGTAAATTTGTAACAGTTTAAGTTTATTCATACTCTACCTCAAGCCAAGAGTGACTTCCCCTGGGGTACATATACAGAACAGCACAGGGATCAGATTTTGAAAACTCATCTTTTTTTTTAAGTCCAGTACATTCGACTCTCAGCTGAACCTTGGACACAGGACCACCTCCAGTTGAAACAGCTTGGCTCATTTTTTTCTAGTAATATGTTTTCTATACAATCTGCAAGAAATTTGTACAGTCTATCTGTCAGATAATGTGCACAATATAAATGAATTATTTTATTATTATTGCTCTCGTTAATTGAATCAATACGCCGGTTTCGAGATATGTCCGAGTTATTTCCCTTTGGAGAACTCTCGTACATAGTAAGGTGCTAAAGAATTTGTTTACACGCGGGAGAGGGACAGATATTCATCACAGCATAAGTGAATGTACTCAGTAAGTTTCTCATACGCTGTTTGATAACTCGAATTCGACTGATACACAAACTAAGCAAGTGATAAGTATTTAGGGAGTAATTAAATACATAGAATTCTTATCCTATCACGTTATTTCTTTCGTCATAAGTACCATATCCAAGATATTTCTTGCAAATATGACATTGTTTGTATGTTTCCACTTCGGTAAAACATTTCTTTCGATAATAATAATACATTTCATCGTCTTCCTCGTTGGCTGTATATCCACTCTGTCCCACTTAGGCATTCAAAGTTCCACTAAATGCACCTCCTATACAGAGGAGTTCGTATCTCGAAACCGGCGTATTATCATCAATTCAACTAAATACATGCATAAATTCATGGATGCAAACAACAATTAAGTTTTTAGTAATGCGCGCAACGACTGAAATGAATGATATTTTATAGTTATATCTATGTCTGGGAAACAAAAACCATTTCTAAAAATTGTGAACAATTGTGAATAATTCAAGTGTAACATCAGATTAAAATAAGTGTGATTTTAAGAGATTTGTCATTTAATGTAAATTTCGCAGGTTAATTGAAAGTTGAAGATAACGAACAGTGATCAATCTCATAACTCCTAAAAGCAATACAAAATAGGGAGTTGGGCAAACACGGACCCCTGGATATACCAGAGGTGGGATTAGGTGCCTAAGAGGAGTAATCATTCCCTGTCGACCGGTCACACCCACCGTGAGCCCTATTATCTTGATCAGGTAAACAGAGTTATCCATAGTCAAAATCAGTGTGCCACGAGCGGCCTAACAATCGGCATGAAACACATCAGACAGATTTGACCCAATGTTAGGTTGTATTGGCAAACTAGATAATTATAACGACCATAGAATTTGCGAAATGCTGATTTTAAACGAGACTGTTGGAACCCCTGCACCATCAACTTATTTGTCAGTAGCCTGCCTCGGCCCAAAAACTGACTATAAACAGAACAAGCTCTTGCGCATCAAATCAGTTAAGAGATGTAAACACCACATACAAGTGATAATGGAATATTGCTACATAAATATGGGAAGTTGATGATGGAGAAGTTGAAATGATCCCATTTGTCATAAAGTTGAGTTGTTAGTTTGCCGTAAATATCTACTTTCGATAAAATATCTAAGTATGAAGCAGCAGTGGACGACCCTGTGGTGTCTTCTATTTCGAGTCCACTGGGATATATCAAATCGACACATGAATGAAAATTATTATTGTTGATAGATAATACATCGTTGATATATCTAAATGTCGAATTGACGGCCACAAGAGACCCATTCCTTTCACGAAGTTTTTGAACAAATTCTCATAGGAATATAAAAACAGGTCAGCCAACAAAGAAGCATAATTCATATCCCCTATCCCAATCCCAGAGTACCCACAGGGAATCAGAGTGGCGCCCAATAAAGCACACACCCCCACCCCCCGGATGACCGACCACCAGACAGGAACATTCGTGTTTTCCATCCCTGCTGAAGAAGCAACTGTCTATGATGTCAAAAAATCCATTCCCCAACCCACCGTGAGGAATGGACAATGGTCATGTAAAGAATTGAAAAGCCATATATGCCTCGACACTGTCGATTCGAGAAAAGCCCAGCGACCTCAAGTTTACTAAAGGTTCTCTAGAATTCCCCAGAATCCACATTCGATTCACATCACCTCTGGCATATGCAGTCGCACAGCACTTCCGAAGTCTCTCCTCCACAGCCGTCAACACTCCTGCAAGCAAAGACAGGGGCCCGGCAGAACACCCACCGGATCCAGCAATGCATCACTGCCCGCATGGGCCCAACAAATCAAACACAGGCACGGTAACCCACATCCACCCGACCCATTGACCGGGAGACCAAATTTTATGCGTCCAAAACCAAAGCAATGTGAATTATAAGGATTTAAGAGAAAAATTTACCAATTCAAGTGTAAATCTTACTGAAAAGGGATGAATTTTTACATATAAAGGCGTAAAATTTACAGTTTTTAAAATGTGTAAATTTTTACAAATCAGAGTGTAAATTTTACAGATTAAATTTAGATCTAAATCATTTAGTAAATGCGTAAACTAGAATAGTGTCGTGACATTAATACGTTTCCGTAGATTTATATCTCAAACCAAATAATGTGAATTTCGTGTGGTTATCATAAATTTGGGATGAAATAGATACATTTGATACGTGCAAATACCTAAGTAGGCAAATTTAGTAACGAAACTCGGAGTAAAACCTCTCCTCCCTTCCTGGTCTGCTGTTTTCTTTTTCTTGGGTTTTGAGACATCGAACCCGATATGATATATCGCTTTTGCACTAGATCTATATGACAAATGAGATTAAGGTTTTTTTATACGAGATGAAACATTAGATATTTTGTAATGAATAATATTTTCTTTTGAGTCTATTGTTCGCGACAAAAGATGATAAATATTGAGCTTACAAATTTACATTTATATCGGGACCGACATTAGTAAAATCCAAAACTTCCTGAAACAAAATGTCAAACGAGATTCGAGAACTAAGATAGTAAGCGTTAAGTTTACTTTTTAATCTTCAGCGGTAGTACAGCTCATAGGTCATCGAAGTACGATAACCAATATGAGCTGTCAAAATATACACAAGAATTGCTCGGTGGTAAATTTTAGTAGATATTGTAACTGTTTATTCTCATCTTTTCTTACATTTGTTGACAATGGGACAAACCAATTCTGCAACTTTAACGGAACATTTACCCTTAGATCCACAGGTGCATCAGCATCCTACTTTGAGACTGATGGCGAGGCTGTTTCAGACTCAAATTTTAAATGATTTCTGTGGCATATATCATAAATTTTCTTTAAAAAAATTGATGATTCACCCCTGAAAATCTAATACCCATTTCAATTCAAATGTTTCTA